>NW_027309383.1:25000-37583 GCF_047496885.1 Scyliorhinus torazame | reverse complement strand
TTGTTCCTCAGAGGCCTCCGCCATGCTGGCCATCTCCTTGATGAGGTTGGGGATGATGTCGTTGGCGATGTCAAAGAACTCCTTGTAAATCTCCTCATCCTCACGGCAGTAATTATAACTGGGAGAGGGGGAGGGGGAGGGGGAGGGGGGAGGGGGAGGGGGAGAGGGAGGGGGAGAGGGAGAGGGAGAGGGAGAGGGAGGGGGAGGGGGAGGGGGAAGAGAGAGGGGGAAGAGAGAGGGGAGAGAGGGGGAGAGAGAGGGGAAGAGAGAGGGGGAAGAGAGAGGGAGAGAGAGAGGGAGAGAGAGAGAGGGAGGGAGAGAGAGGGAGAGAGAGAGGGAGAGAGAGAGGGGGAGGGAGAGGGAGGGGGAGGAGAGGGGGGAGGGGAGGGGGAGGGGGAGAGGGAGGGGAGAGGGAGAGGGAGAGGGAGGGGGAGGGGAGGGGGAGGGGGGAGGGGGAGAGGGAGGGGGAGAGGGAGGGGGAGAGGGAGGGGGAGAGGGAGGGGGAGAGGGAGAGGGAGGGGGAGGGGAGGGGGGGAGGGGGAGAGGGAGGGAGGGAGAGGGAGAGGGAGGGGGAGGGGAGGGGGGGAGGGGAGGGGAGGGGAGGGGGGGAGGGGGAAGAGAGAGGGGGAAGAGAGAGGGGAGAGAGAGGGGAAGAGAGAGGGGGAAGAGAGAGGGAGAGAGAGAGAGGGGAGAAAGAGGGAGAGAGAGAGGGAGAGAGAGAGGGGAGAGAGAGAGTGCAGGGTTACAGGCTCGAAGGTGAAAACATTCACAAATGGCGCCATGGGGAGCACAACCGAGCAGGACACCCCCCCCCCCCCCACCCCCCCCGGGCCGAGGGAGCGGCCTTCAAGCGAAAAGACTCGACTGCAGGCGCTGGAAATCCGGTCGGCGAAGTGGAAAACGGTCCGTGAGGGGGTGACAAGAGACGCGGAAGGTGATGGACACGAACAAGGATCTGTGAGGAAAAATGGAAGATCTGGAAAACAGATCCAGGCGACAGAATTTGAGGGTCGTGGGGCTGCCCGAAGGAGTTGAAGGACCGAAGCCGACTGAGTATTTTGCCGCGATGCTGGCGAAACTATTGGGGGAGGGGTAGGACCCCTCCCGATATGAACTGGATCGGGCTCATCGGTCGTGGAGGCCTGTACCAAAGGCGAGTGAGCCGCCAAGGGCAGTGACTCTGTGCTTCCGGAGGTACAGGGTGAAGGAGAAGGTCCTGAGCTGGGCCAAGCAGAAGCGGGTGGGTGCAGTGGGCTGGAGCTGGTATACATGTATACCAGGACTTTACGGTGGAGCTGGCAAGGAGGCGGGCTGCCTTCAACCAGGTGAAGAGGGCACTGTACATTAGCAAGGTGCGGTGCGGCATTGTATATCCAGCGAAGCTGAGGGTGACTTACAAGCTCAGGGACTTTTATTTTGGGACGGCGGAAGCAGCGGAGGAGTTTGCGAAGGCAGAAGGACTGTGGCAGAACTGACAAATTGAGGAATGGCCATGTGCCGATGTAACCTCATGTCTGTATTTTCTTATTTTTTTGTATCACTGCGCGCGGGTGTAGAGGCTAAAGGAGCCAATGTTGTATATATTTGGACAAGGGAGGGGACGGGACTCTCACTCAAAATGAGGGTTCTTTGGGGTGTAGGTGGATAGGCGGGGTTTGTGTGCTAAAAGGGGGATCCCTGGGCTTTCCTAGGGCCGGGCAAGTGGGAAAGGGACCAGGGCGGGGGCCTCCACGCTGGCCGGTTTAAGCCGGCCAGCGAACGGGAGTGAGGTGGGGGGAGGGGCTGTGGCCACCGGAGCCCGGCAGAACAGGGTCCGAGTGGTCTAGCCGGGGTGGAAAGTTGGGGGGGAAGGAACCGAGGTTGGGGGAGGAGTTTTACAAGAGGCAGTGGACGGGAGGAGCTGGAGACTTGGGGAGTGTAAGAATCTCGGGCAACCCCTGGTCCCTTGAACTGCGAAACCGGACTATAACCTCAGAAACTGTAAAATGGACACCTTTCTTGGCCAAATTTTTCCCAACAAGCTTGGCTTGCAGGGCTGTCTGTGAGTGTGAAAGGAATGTTTGCAGCAACCCCCCCTGGACTTACAACTCATCAGTAGACAGACAGCACTAACTGGATCAGCAAAGGGCCCAATGGAAATGCTAATAGCCCTGAAACTCCCCCAGCCAAGAAACAATGTGTTGGTAAGAACTCCTTACATATGATAATGACCTTGTCTCCATCGGAGCTGAAAAACCCATCAGCATAATCAGGTCATAATGGCAGCAATCTTGAGCGAATGGCAGACTCGAAAATCCCATCTTCTTAACGAGGTGTGGAAGACCGCGATCTCCCAGGACAATGGAGCGGCAGGAAGCAGTTTAACCTGGAGGGAAACTGCCCGGAGACTGGAGCTAGCTACCTGGACCTATCAGGAGAAGGGGCGGGACCTGCGGGAACTTTGAAATGCTAACTTACATGCTCACACAAAAGAAGCTGGACTGGAGCGGAGAAAAACTTGGATTTTGAACTATAAAATGGTGGTCAAACGGCCATTCGCTCTCTTAGGATCTTCTGCTCGTGCTGAACTCTCCGCTCCCACAACATCAGCCTTGGATTGTAAGTATCCCGCAGCAGCTTGCGAAGCTCCCGGGACTAGTTTAGTGGTTGAGGCTTTGGGGAAAGGGGGTGAATGCTCCTATTTTGTCCTTTTAAAAGATTGCTAAAATTGTGTCTGTAAGTTTTACGTTGTGCTGCGATGGTATTCCTTCCATAGTAATAGTCATTAAAGTATAAGATAATTGTGTGTTTTCTGTATTTGGTGATGGTTGATCTTGGCAATTAATAAATACATGTGTTTGGATTTTGAATTGGACTCTGTCTCAATTCCTTCAATCCCTCACCAACGAGCTCTAGCCAAGTCACTCTATTAAAATACTCCTTACCATAAATCCGGTGTCGAGAACGGTGGGAAATCGCTGGGTGCTTCGAACCCGCTCACTCAGGAAAGGCTGCCAGGTACAGGTGGGCAGCAGTTTTCCTTTCCTCTCTCTCTTGGGGGCGCTGCTCAGGTAAAGCAGGCACAGGTGGTAGCGAATCCACCGGTGAGAGAGAGAGAGAGGATCACCCGGGCAGTGGTGGGGCTTGGACGAAGGGGTGCCAAGCCTGGTAGAAGCCCACGGGGGCGGAGGTAGAAGGGGATCCCGCTACCGGGGGGGGGGGGGGGGGGTGTACGACTCTTGGGTATCATGTAGGGTACTCTTTCAGAGGCTGCATGGCGTTGAGGGTAGGGGGGGGGGGGGGGGGAAGGGGGAGTGGACTCGAGAGGTCGATGGTGGCCGTGGGCGGTCCCGGACTCCTTTTTCTTTTTCTCCTTTGTTTTTTGTTTCCACCGTGGGAGGGTTTGGTTTGTTGGATACCAATATGGACAGGTGGGCCCTTGTTTGGGGTGGTGGGAGGATGGGATCATTGGTGTTGTTAAGGGGATTGATTTTGTATTTGTTACCGTTTACTGTTTGTGGGTGGGGTGTAAATCTTTGAAGGTAAATGTGACAATGTAGAATTTAAAAATATATATTTTTTAAAATTCAATGTTAAGTGGTGAGCAGGGGGTCGTTTGCTGCAGAGCGCGACAGAAACATTGGGGTGGAGGTGCCTGTAAAACACCAGGCGGAGTACACGTGTGCTGAGGATTGACGGCGATCGTCCTTTAGAATAGGACCCCACAGGGGGAAAGGATGGCACACAGCTCAGGCCCGCAGGAGAGGGTGATGGCTGTGGCTCATCCACTCGCACTCCACGGCGGAGGTCAAGGTGCTCCGAATTCAAGCCAAACTCCAGAGATTTTCGCAGAGGGAGTGCCTCGCAGCTGGCTGGTCAGTACTGAGGGAGTGCCGCACTATCAGAGGGTCAGTACTGAGGGAGTGCCGCACTGTCAGAGGGTCAGTACTGAGGGAGTGCCGCATTGTCAGAGGGTCAGTACAGAGGGAGTGCCGCACTGTCAGAGGGTCAGTACTGAGGGAGTGCCGCACTGTCAGAGGGTCAGTACTGAGTGAGTGCCGCACTGTCAGAGGGTCAGTACTGAGGGAGTGCTGCACTGTCAGAGGGTCAGTACTGAGGGAGTGCCGCACTGTCAGAGGGTCAGTACTGAGGGAGTGCCGCACTGTCAGAGGGTCAGTACTGAGGGAGTGCCGCACTGTCAGAGGGTCAGTACTGAGGGAGTGCCGCACTGACAGAGGGTCAGTACTGAGGGAGTGCCTCGCAGCTGGCTGGTCAGTACTGAGGGAGTGCCGCACTGTCAGAGGGTCAGTACTGAGGGAGTGCCGCACTGTCAGAGGGTCAGTACTGAGGGAGTGCCGCACTGTCAGAGGGTCAGCACTGAGGGAGCGCCGCACTGTCAGAGGGTCAGTACTGAGGGAGTGCCGCACTGTCAGAGGGTCAGTACTGAGGGAGTGCCGCACTGTCAGAGGGTCAGTACTGAGGGAGCGCCGCACTGTCAGAGGGTCAGCACTGAGGGAGCGCCGCACTGTCAGAGGGTCAGTACTGAGGGAGCGCCGCACTGTCAGAGGGTCAGTACTGAGGGAGTGCCGCACTGTCAGAGGGTCAGTACTGAGGGAGCGCCGCACTGTCAGAGGGTCAGCACTGAGGGAGCGCCGCACTGTCAGAGGGTCAGTACTGAGGGAGTGCCGCACTGTCAGAGGGTCAGTACTGAGGGAGTGCCGCACTGTCAGAGGGACAGTACTGAGGGAGTGCCGCACTGTCAGAGGGTCAGTACTGAGGGAGTGCCGCACTGTCAGAGGGTCAGTACTGAGGGAGTGCCGCACTGTCAGAGGGTCAGTACTGAGGGAGTGCCGCACTGTCAGAGGGTCAGTACTGAGGGAGTGCCGCACTGTCAGAGGGTCAGTACTGAGGGAGTGCCGCGCTGTCAGAGGGTCAGTACTGAGGGAGAGCCGCACTGTCGGAGGTTCAGTACTGAGGGAGTGCCGCACTGTCAGAGGGTCAGTACTGAGGGAGTGCCGCACTGTCAGAGGGTCAGTACTGAGGGAGTGCCGCACTGTCAGAGGGTCAGCACTGAGGGAGCGCCGCACTGTCAGAGGGTCAGTACTGAGGGAGTGCCGCACTGTCAGAGGGTCAGTACTGAGGGAGCGCCGCACTGTCAGAGGGTCAGCACTGAGGGAGCGCCGCACTGTCAGAGGGTCAGTACTGAGGGAGTGCCGCACTGTCAGAGGGACAGTACTGAGGGAGTGCCGCACTGTCAGAGGGTCAGTACTGAGGGAGTGCCGCACTGTCAGAGGGACAGTACTGAGGGAGTGCCGCACTGTCAGAGGTTCAGTACTGAGGGAGTGCCGCACTGTCAGAGGGTCAGTACTGAGGGAGTGCCGCACTGTCAGAGGGTCAGTACTGAGGGAGTGCCGCGCTGTCAGAGGGTCAGTACTGAGGGAGTGCCGCGCTGTCAGAGGGTCAGTACTGAGGGAGTGCCGCACTGTCAGAGGGTCAGTACTGTGGGAGTGCCGCACTGTCAGAGGGTCAGTACTGAGGGAGTGCAGCACTGTCAGAGGGTCAGTACTGTGGGAGTGCCGCACTGTCAGAGGGTCAGTACTGAGGGAGTGCCGCACTGTCAGAGGGTCAGTACTGAGGGAGTGCCACACTGTCAGAGAGTCAGTACTGAGGGAGCGCCGCACTGTCAGAGGGTCAGTACTGAGGGAGCGCCGCACTGTCAGAGGGTCAGTACTGAGGGAGCGCCGCACTGTCAGAGGGTCAGTACTGAGGGAGCGCCGCACTGACAGAGGGTCAGTACTGAGGGAGTGCCGCACTGTCAGAGGGTCAGTACTGAGGGAGTGCCGCACTGTCAGAGGGTCAGTACTGAGGGAGTGCCGCACTGTCAGAGGGTCAGTACTGAGGGAGTGCTGCACTGTCAGAGGGTCAGTACTGAGGGAGTGCTGCACTGTCAGAGAGTCAGTACTGAGGGAGTGCCGCACTGTCAGAGGGTCAGTACTGAGGGAGTACCGCACTGTCAGAGGGTCAGTACTGAGGGAGCGCTGCACTGTCAGATCGTCAGTACTGAGGGAGTGCCGCACTGTCAGAGGGTCAGTACTGAGGGAACGCCGCACTGTCAGAGGGTCAGTACTGAGGGAGCGCCGCACTGTCAGAGGGTCAGTACTGAGGGAGCGCCGCACTGTCAGAGGGTCAGTACTGAAGGAGTGCCGCACTGTCAGAGGGTCAGTACTGAGAGAGCGCCGCACTGTCAGAGGGTCAGTACTGAGGGAGTGCCGCACTGTCAGAGGGTCAGTACTGAGGGAGCGCCGCACTGTCAGAGGGTCAGTGCTGAGGGAGTGCCGCACTGTCAGAGGGTCAGTACTGAGGGAGTGCCGCACTGTCAGCGGGTCAGTACTGAGGGAGTGCCGCACTGTCAGAGGGTCAGTACCGAGGGTGTGCCGCACTGTCAGAGGGTCAGTGCTGAGGGAGTGCCGCACTATCATGAGGGTCAGTACTGAGGGAGTGCCGCACTGTCAGAGGGTCAGTACTGAGGGAGTGCCGCACTGTCAGAGGGTCAGTACTGAGGGAGTGCCGCACTGTCAGAGGGTCAGTACTGAGGGAGTGCCGCACTGTCAGAGAGTCAGTACTGAGGGAGCGCCGCACTGTCAGAGGGTCAGTGCCGCACTGTCAGAGGGTCAGTACTGAGGGAGTGTCGCACTGTCAGAGGGTCAGTACTGAGGGAGTGTTGCACTGTCAGAGGGTCAGTACTGAGGGAGTGCCGCACTGTCAGCGGGTCAGTACTGAGGGAGTGCCGCACTGTCAGAGGGTCAGTACTGAGGGAGTGCCGCACTGTCAGAGGGTCAGTGCTGAGGGAGTGCCGCACTGTCAGAGGGTCAGTACTGAGGGAGTGCCGCACTGTCAGTGGGTCAGTACTGAGGGAGTGCCGCACTGTCAGAGGGTCAGTACTGAGGGAGTGCCGCACTGTCAGAGGGTCAGTACTGAGGGAGTGCCGCACTGTCAGAGGGTCAGTACTGAGGGAGCGCCGCACTGTCAGAGGGTCAGTGCTGAGGGAGTGCCGCACTGTCAGAGGGTCAGTACTGAGGGAGTGCCGCACTGTCAGAGGGTCAGTACTGAGGGAGTGTTGCACTGTCAGAGGGTCAGTACTGAGGGAGTGCCGCACTGTCAGAGGGTCAGTACTGAGGGAGTGCAGCACTGTCAGAGGGTCAGTGCTGAGGGAGTGCCGCACTGTCAGAGGGTCAGTACTGAGGGAGTGCCGCACTGTCAGAGGGTCAGTACTGAGGGAGTGTTGCACTGTCAGAGTGTCAGTACTGAGGGAGTGCCGCACTGTCAGAGGGTCAGTACTGAGGGAGTGCAGCACTGTCAGAGGGTCAGTACTGAGGGAGTGCCGCACTGTCAGAGGGTCAGTACTGAGGGAGCGCCGCACTGTCAGAGGGTCAGTACTGAGGGAGTGCCGCACTGTCAGAGGGTCAGTGCTGAGGGAGTGCTGCACTGTCAGAGGGTCAGTACTGAGGGAGTGCTGCACTGTCAGAGGGTCAGTACTGAGGGAGTGCCGCACTGTCAGAGGGTCAGTACTGAGGGAGTGCCGCACTGTCAGAGGGTCAGTGCTGAGGGAGTGCCGCACTGTCAGAGGGTCAGTACTGAGGGAGTGCCGCACTGTCAGAGGGTCAGTACTGAGGGAGTGCCGCACTGTCAGAGGGTCAGTACTGAGGGAGTGCCGCACTGTCAGAGAGTCAGTACTGAGGGAGCGCCGCACTGTCAGAGGGTCAGTGCCGCACTGTCAGAGGGTCAGTACTGAGGGAGTGCCGCACTGTCAGAGGGTCAGTACTGAGGGAGTGCCGCACTGTCAGAGGGTCAGTACTGAGGGAGTGCAGCACTGTCAGAGGGTAAGTGCTGAGGGAGTGCCGCACTGTCAGAGGGTCAGTACTGAGGGAGTGTCGCACTGTCAGAGGGTCAGTACTGAGGGAGCACCGCACTGTCAGAGGGTCAGTACTGAGGGAGTGCTGCACTGTCAGAGGGTCAGTGCTGAGGGAGTGCTGCACTGTCAGAGGGTCAGTACTGAGGGAGTGCCGCACTGTCAGAGGGTCAGTACTGAGGGAGTGGTGCACTGTCAGAGGGTCAGTACTGAGGGAGTGCCGCACTGTCAGAGGGTCAGTACTGAGGGAGTGCCGCACTGTCAGAGGGTCAGTACTGAGGGAGTGCCGCACTGTCAGACGGTCAGTACTGAGGGAGTGCCGCACTGTCAGAGGGTCAGTACTGAGGGAGTGCCGCACTGTCAGAGGGTCAGTACTGAGGGAGTGCCGCACTGTCAGAGGGTCAGTACTGAGGGAGTGCCGTACTGTCGGAGGGTCAGTACTGAGGGAGTGCCGTACTGTCGGAGGGTCAGTACTGAGGGACTGCCGCACTGTCAGAGGGTCAGTACTGAGGGAGTGCCGCACTGTCAGAGGGTCAGTACTGAGGGAGCGCCGCACTGTCAGAGGGTCAGTGCTGAGGGAGTGCCGCACTGTCAGAGGGTCAGTACTGAGGGAGTGCCGCACTGTCAGAGGGTCAGTACTGAGGGAGTGCCGCACTGTCAGAGGGTCAGTACTGAGGGAGCGCCGCACTGTCAGAGGGTCAGTGCTGAGGGAGTGCCGCACTGTCAGAGGGTCAGTACGGAGGGAGTGCCGCACTGTCAGCGGGTCAGTACTGAGGGAGTGCCGCACTGTCAGAGGGTCAGTACTGAGGGTGTGCCGCACTGTCAGAGGGTCAGTGCTGAGGGAGTGCCGCACTGTCAGAGGGTCAGTACTGAGGGAGTGCCGCACTGTCAGAGGGTCAGTACTGAGGGAGTGCCGCACTGTCAGAGGGTCAGTACTGAGGGAGTGCCGCACTGTCAGAGGGTCAGTACTGAGGGAGTGCCGCACTGTCAGAGAGTCAGTACTGAGGGAGCGCCGCACTGTCAGAGGGTCAGTGCTGAGGGAGTGCCGCACTGTCAGAGGGTCAGTAGTGAGGGAGTGCCGCACTGTCAGAGGGTCAGTACTGAGGGAGTGTCGCACTGTCAGAGGGTCAGTACTGAGGGAGTGCCGCACTGTCAGAGGGTCTGTACTGAGGGAGTGCCGCACTGTCAGAGGGTCAGTACTGAGGGAGCGCCGCACTGTCAGAGGGTCAGTACTGAGGGAGCGCTGCACTGTCAGAGGGTCTGTACTGAGGGAGTGCCGCACTGTCAGAGGGTCAGTACTGAGGGAGTGCCGCACTGTCTGAGGGTCAGTACTGAGGGAGTGCCGCACTGTCAGAGGGTCAGTACTGAGGGAGTGCCGCACTGCCAGAGGGACAGTACTGAGGGAGTGCCGCACTGTCAGAGGGTCAGTAGTGAGGGAGTGCCGCACTGTCAGAGGGTCAGTACTGAGGGAGTGTCGCACTGTCAGAGGGTCAGTACTGAGGGAGTGCCGCACTGTCAGAGGGTCTGTTCTGAGGGAGTGCCGCACTGTCAGAGGGTCAGTACTGAGGGAGCGCCGCACTGTCAGAGGGTCAGTACTGAGGGAGCGCTGCACTGTCAGAGGGTCTGTACTGAGGGAGTGCCGCACTGTCAGAGGGTCAGTACTGAGGGAGTGCCGCACTGTCAGAGGGTCAGTACTGAGGGAGTGCCGCACTGTCAGAGGGTCAGTACTGAGGGAGTGCTGCACTGCCAGAGGGTCACTACTGAGGGAGCGCCGCACTGTCAGAGGGTCAGTACTGAGGGAGCGCCGCACTGTCAGAGGGTCAGTACTGAGGGAGTGCCGCACTGTCAGAGGGTCAGTACTGAGGGAGTGCCGCACTGCCAGAGGGACAGTACTGAGGGAGTGCCGCACTGTCAGAGGTGCCATCTGCCCTCAGATGGGTGCAAATTACCCCTCGCTCCGCCATGTCCGAGTCAGCAACATACGCACGGCCAGTCCCAACCTTCCCTCTCAAAAGCCCCGACTGAACGTCCCAGATCCCAGCCACTCGCTGGCTTCAGCCTCGCCTCGGCGTCACCTTCAATCTGTGCCAGCGAACGAACAACTTACTCCTGGATGACGGTGGCTGCATCGCCCCAGGAGGCCAGAGCATCCTTCACGTTCCTGTTCCGGCAGTAGTAGCTCGCCAGGTAAACGTAGGGGTAAACATGTTCGTTGTTGTAATACTCTTTCGCTGCCGATATACCCTGCAGAGAATCAACAAAACACTGACACGTCGGCAGACACAGCATCCGGAGTGGCAGGATTAAATATTACTCTGTATCTAACCCCGTGCTGTACCTGTCCTGGGAGTGTTTGATGGGGACAGTGTAGACGGAGCTTTACTCTGTATCTAACCCCGTGCTGTACCTGTCCTGGGAGTGTTTGATGGGGACAGTGTAGAGGGAGCTTTACTCTGTATCTAACCCCGTGCTGTACCTGTCCTGGGAGTGTTTGATGGGGACAGTGTAGAGGGAGCTTTACTCTGTATCTAACCCCGTGCTGTACCTGTCCTGGGAGTGTTTGATGGGGACAGTGCAGAGCGAGCTTTACTCTGTATCTAACCCCGTGCTGTACCTGTCCTGGGAGTGTTTGATGGGGACAGTGTAGAGGGAGCTTTACTCTGTATCTAACCCCGTGCTGTACCTGTCCTGGGAGTGTTTGATGGGGACAGTGTAGAGGGAGCTTTACTCTGTATCTAACCCCGTGCTGTACCTGTCCTGGGAGTGTTTGATGGGGACAGTGTAGAGGGAGCTTTACTCTGTATCTAACCCCGTGCTGTACCTGCCCTGGGAGTGTTTGATGGGGACAGTGTAGAGAGAGCTTTACTCTGTATCTAACCCCGTGCTGTACCTGTCCTGGGAGTGTTTGATGGGGACAGTGTAGAGGGAGCTTTACTCTGTATCTAACCCCGTGCTGTACCTGTCCTGGGAGTGTTTGATGGGGACAGTGTAGAGGGAGCTTTACTCTGTATCTAACCCCGTGCTGTACCTGTCCTGGGAGTGTTTGATGGTGACAGTGTAGCGGGAGCTTTACTCTGTATCTAACTCCGTGCTGTACCTGTCCTGGGAGTGTTTGATGGGGACAGTGTAGAGAGAGCTTTACTCTGTATCTAACCCCGTGCTGTACCTGTCCTGGGAGTGTTTGATGGGGACAGTGTAGAGGGAGCTTTACTCTGTATCTAACCCCGTGCTGTACCTGTCCTGGGAGTGTTTGATGGGGACAGTGTAGAGGGAGCTTTACTCTGTATCTAACCCCGTGCTGTACCTGTCCTGGGAGTGTTTGATGGGGACAGTGTAGCGGGAGCTTTACTCTGTATCTAACTCCGTGCTGTACCTGTCCTGGGAGTGTTTGATGGGGACAGTGTAGAGAGAGCTTTACTCTGTATCTAACCCCGTGCTGTACCTGTCCTGGGAGTGTTTGATGGGGACAGTGTAGAGGGAGCTTTACTCTGTATCTAACCCCGTGCTGTCCCTGTCCTGGGAGTGTTTGATGGGGACAGTGTAGAGGGAGCTTTACTCTGTATCTAACCCCGTGCTGTACCTGTCCTGGGAGTGTTTGATGGGACAGTGTAGAGGGAGCTTTACTCTGTATCTAACCGCGTGCTGTACCTGTCCTGGGAGTGTTTGATGGGGACAGTGTAGAGGGAGCTTTACTCTGTGTCTAACCCCGTGCTGTACCTGTCCTGGGAGTGTTTGATGGGGACAGTGTAAAGGGAGCTTTACTCTGTATCTAACCCCGTGCTGTACCTGTCCTTGGAGTGTTTGATGGGGACAGTGCAGAGGGAGCTTTACTCTGTATCTAACCCCGTGCTGTACCTGTCCTGGGAGTGTTTGATGGGGGCAGTGTAGAGGGAGCTTTACTCTGTATCTAACCCTGTGCTGTAACTGTCCTGGGAGTGTTTGGTGGGGGCAGTGTAGAGGGAGCTTTACTCTGTATCTAACCCCGTGCTGTACCTGTCCTGGGAGTGTTTGATGGGGACAGTGTAGAGGGAGCTTTACTCTGTATCTAACCCCGTGCTGTACCTGTCCTGGGAGTGTTTGATGGGGACAGTGTAGAGAGAGCTTTACTCTGTATCTAACCCCGTGCTGTACCTGTCCTTGGAGTGTTTAATGGGGACTGTGCAGAGGGAGCTTTACTCTGTATCTAACCCCGTGCTGTCCCTGTCCTGGGAGAGTTTGATGGGGACAGTGTAGAGGGAGCGTTACTCTGTATCTAACCCCGTGCTGTCCCTGTCCTGGGAGTGTTTGATGGGGACAGTGTAGAGGGAGCTTTACTCTGTATCTAACCCCGTGCTGTACCTGTCCTGGGAGTGTTTGATGGGGACAGTGTAGAGGGAGCTTTACTCTGTATCTAACCCCGTGCTGTCCCTGTCCTGGGAGTGTTTGATGGGGACAGTGTAGAGGGAGCTTTACTCTGTATCTAACCCCGTGCTGTACCTGTCCTGGGAGTGTTTGATGGGACAGTGTAGAGGGAGCTTTACTCTGTATCTAACCGCGTGCTGTACCTGTCCTGGGAGTGTTTGATGGGGACAGTGTAGAGGGAGCTTTACTCTGTGTCTAACCCCGTGCTGTACCTGTCCTGGGAGTGTTTGATGGGGACAGTGTAAAGGGAGCTTTACTCTGTGTCTAACCCTGTGCTGTACCTGTACTGGGAGT
>NW_027309383.1:0-12500 GCF_047496885.1 Scyliorhinus torazame | reverse complement strand
GAGGGGAGGGCGGGGGAGGGGAGGGGAGGGGAGGGCGGGGGAGGGGAGGGCGGGGGAGGGAGGGAGGGGAGGGCGGGGGAGGGGAGGGCGGGGAGGGGAGGGGAGGGCGGGGGAGGGGAGGGGAGGGCGGGGAGGAGGGGGCGAGGGGAGGGCGGGGGAGGGGAGGGGAGGGCGGGGGAGGGGAGGGGAGGCGGGGGAGGGGAGGGGAGGGCGGAGGGGAGGGGAGGGGACGGCGGGGGAGGGGAGGGGAGGGCGGGGGAGGGGAGGGCGGGGGAGGGGAGGGGAGGGGAGGGGAGGGGAGGGGAGGGGAGGGAGGGGAGGGGAGGGGAGGGGAGGGCGGGGAGGGGAGGGTGGGGGAGGGGAGGGTGGGGGGAGGGGAGGGGAGGGCGGGGGAGGGGAGGGGGGGGGGGAGGGGAGGAGGGGGGGAGGGGGGGAGGGAGGAGGGGGGGAGGGGAGGGGGGGAGGGGAGGGCGGGGAAGGGGAGGGGAGGGGAGGGGAGGGCGGGGGAGGGGAGGGGAGGGCGGGGGAGGGGAGGGGAGGGCGGGGGAGGGGAGGGGAGGGCGGGGGAGGGGAGGGGAGGGCGGGGAGGGGAGGAGAGGGCGGGGGAGGGGAGGAGAGGGCGGGGAGGGAGGAGAGGGCGGGGGAGGGGAGGAGAGGGCGGGGAGGGAGGGGAGGGCGGGGGAGGGGAGGGGAGGGCGGGGGAGGGGAGGGGAGGGCGGGGAGGGGAGGGGAGGGCGGGGAAGGGGAGGGGAGGGCGGGGAAGGGGAGGGCGGGGAAGGGGAGGGCGGGGAGGGGAGGGGAGGGCGGGGGAGGGGAGGGGAGGGCGGGGGAGGGGAGGGGAGGGCGGGGGAGGGGAGGGGGAGGGCGGGGGAGGGGAGGAGAGGGCGGGGGAGGGGAGGAGAGGGCGGGGGAGGGAGGAGAGGGCGGGGGAGGGGAGGAGAGGGCGGGGAGGGGAGGGGAGGGCGGGGGAGGGGAGGGGAGGGCGGGGGAGGGGAGGGGAGGGCGGGGAGGGGAGGGGAGGGCGGGGAAGGGGGAGGGCGGGGAAGGGGAGGGGAGGGCGGGGAAGGGGAGGGGAGGGCGGGGAAGGGGAGGGGAGGGCGGGGAAGGGGAGGGAGGGCGGGGAAGGGGAGGGGAGGGGCGGGGAAGGGGAGGGGAGGGCGGGGAAGGGGCGGGGAAGGGGAGGGGAGGGCGGGAAGGGGAGGGCGGGGAGGGGAGGGCGGGGGAGGGGGGGGGAGGGGAGGGGAGGGCGGGGGAGGGGAGGGGAGGGCGGGGAGGGGAGGGCGGGGGAGGGGAGGGCGGGGGAGGGGAGGGCGGGGAGGGGAGGGCGGGGGAGGGGAGGGGAGGGCGGGGGAGGGGGAGGGGAGGGCGGGGAGGGGGAGGGAAGGCGGGGAGGGGGAGGGGAGGGCGGGGGAGGGGGAGGGGAGGGCGGGGGAGGGGAGGGGAGGGCGGGGGAGGGGAGGGGAGAGGCGGGGGAGGGGAGGGCGGGGGAGTGGAGGGGAGGGCGGGGGAGGGGAGGGCGGGGGAGGGGAGGGGAGGGCGGGGGAGGGGAGGGCGGGGGAGGGGAGGGCGGGGGAGGGGAGGGCGGGGGAGGGGAGGGCGGGGGGAGGGGAGGGCGGGGAGAGGAGGGCGGGGAGGGGAGTGGAGGGCGGGGAGGGGAGGGGAGAGGAGGGCGGGGAGGGGAGAGGAGGGCGGGGAGGGGAGGGGAGAGGAGGGCGGGGAGGGGAGGGAGAGGAGGGCGGGGAGGGGAGGGGAGAGGAGGGCGGGGAGGGGAGGGGAGAGGAGGGCGGGGAGGGGAGGGGAGGGCGGGGAGGGGAGGGGAGGGCGGGGAGGGGAGGGGAGGGCGGGGCGGGGAGGGGAGGGAGGGCGGGGAGGGGAGGGCGGGGAGGGGAGGGCGCGGGAGGGGAGGGCGGGGAGGGGAGGGCGGGGAGGGCGGGGAGGGGAGGGCGGGGAGGGGAGGGAAGGCGGGGGAGGGGAGGGCGGCGGGGAGGGGAGGGCGGGGGAGGGAGGGCGGGGGAGGGAGGGGAGGGCGGGGGAGGGGAGGGCGGGGGAGGGGAGGGGAGGGCAGGGGAGGGGAGGGCGGGGTAGGGGAGGGCGGGGGAGGGGAGGGGAGGGCGGGGAAGGGGAGGGCGGGGAAGGGGAGGGGAGGGCGGGAAGGGGAGGGGAGGAGGGCGGGGAAGGGGCGGGGAAGGGGAGGGGAGGGCGGGAAGGGGAGGGCGGGGAGGGGAGGGCGGGGAGGGGAGGGCGGGGGAGGGGAGGGGAGGGCGGGGGAGGGGAGGGGAGGGCGGGGGAGGGGAGGGGAGGGCGGGGAGGGGAGGGAGGGCGGGGGAGGGGAGGGAGGAGGGCGGGGAGGGGAGGGCAGGGGAGGGGAGGGCGGGGGAGGGGAGGGGCGGGGAGGGGGAGGGGAGGGCGGGGGAGGGGAGGGGAGGGCGGGGAGGGGGAGGAGGGGGAGGGGAGGGCGGGGGAGGGGGGAGGGGGAGGGGGAGGGCGGGGGAGGGGGAGGGGAGGGCGGGGGAGGGGGAGGGGAGGGCGGGGGAGGGGAGGGCGGGGGAGGGGAGGGGAGGGCGGGGGAGGGGAGGGCGGGGGAGGGGAGGGCGGGGGAGGGCGGGGGAGTGGAGGGTGAGGGCGGGGGAGGGGAGGGCGGGGGAGGGGAGGGGAGGGCGGGGAGGGGAGGGCGGGGGAGGGGAGGGCGGGAGGAGGGGAGGGCGGGAGAGGACGGGCGGGGAGGGGAGTGGAGGGCGGGAGGGGAGGGGGAGGAGGGCGGGGAGGGGGAGGGAGGAGAGGAGGGCGGGGAGGGGAGGGGAGAGGAGGGAGGGGAGGGGAGAGGAGGGCGGGGAGGGGAGGGGAGAGGAGGGCGGGGAGGGGAGGGGAGAGGAGGGCGGGGAGGGGAGGGGAGAGGAGGGCGGGGAGGAGGGAGAGGAGGGCGGGAGGGGAGGGGAGAGGAGGGCGGGGAGGGGAGGGGAGGGCGGGGAGGGCGGGGAGGGGAGGGCGGGAGGGCGGGGAGGGGAGGGCGGGGAGGGCGGGGAGGGGAGGGCGGGGAGGGGAGGGCGGGGAGGGGAGGGCGGGGAGGGGAGGGCGGGGAGGGGAGGGGAGGGCGGGGAGGGGAGGGCGGGGAGGGGAGGGGAGGGCGGGGGAGGGGAGGGCGGGGGAGGGGAGGGCGGGGGAGGGGAGGGGAGGGCGGGGGAGGGGAGGGCGGGGGAGGGGAGGGGAGGGCGGGGGAGGGGAGGGCGGGGGAGGGGAGGGCGGGGGAGGGGAGGGGAGGGCAGGGGAGGGGAGGGCGGGGGAGGGGAGGGCGGGGAGGGGAGGGCGGGGGAGGGGAGGGCGGGGGAGGGGAGGGCGGGGGAGGGAGGGCGGGGGAGGGGAGGGCGGGGGCGGGGGAGGGGAGGGCGGGGGAGGGGAGGGGAGGGCGGGGGAGGGGAGGGGAGGGCGGGGGAGGGGAGGGGAGGGCGGGGGAGGGGAGGGCGGGGGAGGGGAGGGGAGGGCGGGGAGGGGAGGGCGGGGGAGGGGAGGGGAGGGCGGGGGAGGGAGGGGAGGGCGGGGGGAGGGGGGGCGGGGGAGGGGAGGGGAGGGTGGGGGAGGGGAGGGTGGGGGAGGGGAGGGCGGGGGAGGGGAGGGCGGGGGAGGGGAGGGGGAGGGCGGGGGAGGGGAGGGCGGGGGAGGGGAGGGGAGGGCGGGGGAGGGGGAGGGGAGGGCGGGGGAGGGGAGGGGAGGGCGGGGAGGGGAGGGGAGGGGAGGGCGGGGAGGGGAGGGGAGGGCGGGGGAGGGGAGGGGAGGACGGGGGAGGGGAGGGGAGGGCGGGGGAGGGGAGGGGAGGGCGGGGAGGGCAGGGGCGGGGAGGGCGGGGGAGGGGAGGGGAGGGGAGGCAGGGGAGGGGAGGGGAGGGCAGGGGAGGGCAGGGGAGGGGAGGGGAGGGCAGGGGAGGGGAGGGGAGGGGAGGGGAGGGGAGGGCGGGGGAGGGGAGGGTGGGGGAGGGGAGGGGAGGGTGGGGGAGGGGAGGGGAGGGCGGGGGAGGGGAGGGGAGGGCGGGGGAGGGGAGGGGAGGGAGGGGAGGGCAGGGGAGGGGAGGGGAGGGAGGGGAGGGCAGGGAGGGGAGGGGAGGGGAGGGAGGGAGGGGAGGGGAGGGAGGGGAGGGGAGGGAGGGGAGGGAGGGAGGGGAGGGGAGGGGAGGGGAGGGGAGGGGAGGGGAGGGAGGGGAGGGGAGGGCGGGGGAGGGGAGGGGAGGGCGGGGGAGGGGAGGGGGAGGGCGGGGGAGGGGAGGGCGGGGGAGGGGAGGGCAGGGGAGGGGAGGGGAGGGGAGGGCAGGGGAGGGGAGGGGAGGGCAGGGGAGGGGAGGGGAGGGCGGGGAGGGGAGGGGAGGGCGGGGGAGGGGAGGGCGTGGGAGGGGAGGGCGGCGGGGGAGCGGAGGGGAGGGGAGGGCGGGGAGGGGAGGGGAGGGCGGGGGAGGGGAGGGCGGGGGAGGGTGAGGGCGGGGAGGGGAGGGGAGGGCGGGGGAGGGGAGGGGAGGGCGGGAGAGGGGAGGGCGGGGAGGGGAGGGGAGGGCGGGGGAGGGGAGGGGAGGGCGGGGGAGGGGAGGGGAGGGCGGGGGAGGGGAGGGGAGGGCGGGGAGGGGAGGGCGGGGAGGGGAGGGCGGGGGAGGGGAGGGGAGGGCGGGGAGGGGAGGGCGGGGGAGGGGAGGGGAGGGCGGGGGAGGGGAGGGGAGGGTGGGAGGGCGGGGGAGGGGAGGGCGGGGGAGGGGAGGGGAGGGCGGGGGAGGGGGAGGGGAGGGGAGGGCGGGGGAGGGGAGGGCGGGGAGGGGAGGGGAGGGCGGGGAGGGGAGGTGGGGGAGGGGAGGGTGGGGGAGGGGAGGGCGGGGGAGGGGAGGGGAGGGCGGGGGAGGGGAGGGCGGGGGAGGGGAGGGGAGGGCGGGGGAGGGGAGGGGAGGGCGGGGGAGGGGAGGGGAGGGCGGGGGAGGGGAGGGCGGGGAGGGGCAGGGGAGGGGGAGGGGAGGGCAGGGGAGGGGAGGGGAGGGCAGGGGAGGGCAGGGGAGGGGAGGGGAGGGCAGGGGGAGGGAGGGGAGGGGAGGGGAGGGCAGGGGAGGGCAGGGGAGGGGAGGGGAAGGGGAGGGGGAGGGGAGGGGAAGGGGAGGGCGGGGGAGGGGAGGGCGGGGAGAGGAGGGCGGGGAGGGGAGTGGAGGGCGGGGAGGGGAGGGGAGAGGAGGGCGGGGAGGGGAGGGGAGAGGAGGGCGGGGAGGGGAGGGAGAGGAGGCGGGGAGGGAGGGGAGAGGAGGGCGGGGAGGGGAGGGGAGAGGAGGGCGGGGAGGGGAGGGGAGAGGAGGGCGGGGAGGGGAGAGGAGGGCGGGGAGGGGAGGGGAGGGCGGGGAGGGGAGGGGAGGGCGGGGAGGGGAGGGGAGGGCGGGGCGGGGAGGGGAGGGGAGGGCGGGGAGGGAGAGGGCGGGGAGGGGAGGGCGGGGAGGGGAGGGCGGGGAGGGGAGGGCGGGAGGGAGGGGAGGGCGGGGAGGGAGGGCGGGAGGGGAGGGGAAGGCGGGGGAGGGGAGGCGGGGGAGGGGAGGGCGGGGGAGGGGAGGGCGGGGGAGGGGAGGGCGGGGGAGGGGAGGGGAGGGCGGGGGAGGGGAGGGCGGGGGAGGGGAGGGGAGGGCAGGGGAGGGGAGGGCGGGGTAGGGGAGGGCGGGGGAGGGGAGGGGAGAGGGCGGGGAAGGGGAGGGCGGGGAAGGGGAGGGGAGGGCGGGGAAGGGGAGGGGAGGGCGGGGAAGGGGCGGGGAAGGGGAGGGGAGGGCGGGGAAGGGGAGGGCGGGGAGGGGAGGGCGGGGAGGGAGGGCGGGGAGGGGAGGGGAGGCGGGGGAGGGGAGGGGAGGGCGGGGGAGGGGAGGGGAGGGCGGGGAGGGGAGGGGAGGGCGGGGGAGGGGAGGGGAGGGCGGGGGAGGGGAGGGCAGGGGAGGGGAGGGCGGGGGAGGGGAGGGAGGGGGAGGGAGGGCGGGGGAGGGGGAGGGGAGGGCGGGGAGGGGGAGGAGGGGGAGGGGAGGGCGGGGAGGGGGAGGGGGAGGGAGGGCGGGGAGGGGGAGGGGAGGGCGGGGGAGGGGGAGGGGAGGGCGAGGGGAGGGGAGGGCGGGGGAGGGGAGGGGAGGGCGGGGGAGGGGAGGGCGGGGGAGGGGAGGGCGGGGGAGGGCGGGGAGTGGAGGGGAGGGCGGGGGAGGGGGGGCGGGGGAGGGGAGGGAGGGCGGGGGAGGGGAGGGCGGGGGAGGGGAGGGCGGGGGAGGGGAGGGCGGGGAGAGGAGGGCGGGGAGGGGAGTGGAGGGCGGGAGGGGAGGGGAGAGGAGGGCGGGGAGGGGAGGGGAGAGGAGGGCGGGGGAGGGGAGGGAGAGGAGGGAGGGGAGGGGAGAGGAGGGCGGGGAGGGGAGGGGAGAGGAGGGCGGGGAGGGGAGGGGAGAGGAGGGCGGGGAGGGGAGGGGAGAGGAGGGCGGGGAGGGGAGGGGAGAGGAGGGCGGGGAGGGGAGGGGAGAGGAGGGCGGGGAGGGGAGGGGAGGGCGGGGAGGGCGGGGAGGGGAGGGCGGGGAGGGCGGGGAGGGGAGGGCGGGGAGGGCGGGGAGGGGAGGGCGGGGGAGGGGAGGGCGGGGAGGGGAGGGCGGGAGGGGAGGGCGGGGAGGGGAGGGGAGGGCGGGGAGGGGAGGGCGGGGAGGGGAGGGGAGGGCGGGGGAGGGGAGGGCGGGGGAGGGGAGGGCGGGGGAGGGGAGGGCGGGGAGGGGAGGGCGGGGGAGGGGAGGGGAGGGCGGGGGAGGGGAGGGCGGGGGAGGGGAGGGGAGGGCGGGGGAGGGGAGGGCGGGGGAGGGAGGGCGGGGGAGGGGAGGGAGGCAGGGGAGGGGAGGCGGGAGGGGAGGGCGGGGAGGGGGAGGGCGGGGAGGGGAGGGCGGGGGAGGGGAGGGCGGGGAGGGGAGGGCGGGGAGGGGAGGGCGGGGGCGGGGGAGGGGAGGGCGGGGGAGGGGAGGGGAGGGCGGGGGAGGGCGAGGGGAGGGCGGGGGAGGGGAGGGGGAGGGGAGGCGGGGGAGGGGAGGGCGGGGGAGGGGAGGGGAGGGCGGGGGAGGGGAGAGGGCGGGGAGGGGAGGGGAGGGCGGGGAGGGGAGGGCGGGGGAGGGGAGGGGAGGGTGGGGGAGGGGAGGGTGGGGGAGGGGAGGGCGGGGGAGGGGAGGGCGGGGGAGGGAGGGGAGGGCGGGGGAGGGGAGGGCGGGGGAGGGGAGGGGAGGGCGGGGGAGGGGAGGGGAGGGCGGGGGAGGGGAGGGGAGGGCGGGGAGGGAGGGGAGGGGAGGGCGGGAGGGGAGGGGAGGGCGGGGGAGGGGAGGGGAGGACGGGGGAGGGGAGGGAGGGCGGGGGAGGGGAGGGGAGGGCGGGGAGGGCAGGGGCGGGGAGGGCGGGGGAGGGGAGGGGAGGGGAGGGCAGGGGAGGGAGGGGAGGGCAGGGGAGGGCAGGGGAGGGAGGGGAGGGCAGGGGAGGGGAGGGGAGGGGAGGGGAGGGGAGGGCGGGGGAGGGGAGGGTGGGGGAGGGGAGGGGAGGGTGGGGGAGGGGAGGGGAGGGCGGGGGAGGGGAGGGGAGGGCGGGGAGGGGAGGGGAGGGAGGGGAGGGCAGGGGAGGGGAGGGAGGGAGGGAGGGCAGGGGAGGGGAGGGGAGGGGAGGGAAGGGAGGGGAGGGAGGGGAGGGGAGGGAGGAGGGGAGGGGAGGGGAGGGGAGGGAGGGGAGGGGAGGGAGGGGAGGGGAGGGCGGGGGAGGGAGGGGAGGGCGGAGGAGGGGAGGGGAGGGCGGGGGAGGGGAGGGGAGGGCGGGGGAGGGGAGGGCGGGGGAGGGGAGGGCAGGGGAGGGGAGGGGAGGGAGGGCAGGGGAGGGGAGGGGAGGGCAGGGGAGGGAGGGGAGGGCGGGGAGGGGAGGGGAGGGCGGGGGAGGGGAGGGCGTGGGAGGGGAGGGCGGGGGGGAGCGGAGGGAGGGGAGGGCGGGGAGGGGAGGGGAGGGCGGGGAGGGGAGGGCGGGGGAGGGGAGGGCGGGGAGGGGAGGGGAGGGCGGGGGAGGGGAGGGGAGGGCGGGAGAGGGGAGGGCGGGGGAGGGGAGGGGAGGGCGGGGAGGGGAGGGGAGGGCGGGGAGGGGAGGGGAGGGCGGGGGAGGGGAGGGGAGGGCGGGGAGGGGAGGGCGGGGGAGGGGAGGGCGGGGGAGGGGAGGGGAGGGCGGGGGGGGGAGGGCGGGGAGGGGAGGGCGGGGGAGGGGAGGGCGGGGAGGGGAGGGGAGGGCGGGGGAGGGGAGGGCGGGGGAGGGGAGGGGAGGGCGGGGGAGGGGAGGGGAGGGTGGGGAGGGCGGGGGAGGGGAGGGCGGGGGAGGGGAGGGGAGGGCGGGGGAGGGGGAGGGGAGGGGAGGGCGGGGGAGGGGAGGGCGGGGAGGGGAGGGGGAGGGCGGGGAGGGGAGGGTGGGGGAGGGGAGGGCGGGGGAGGGGAGGGGAGGGCGGGGGAGGGGAGGGCGGGGGAGGGGAGGGGAGGGCGGGGGAGGGGAGGGGAGGGCGGGGGAGGGGAGGGGAGGGCGGGGGAGGGGAGGGCGGGGAGGGCAGGGGAGGGGAGGGGAGGGCAGGGGAGGGGAGGGGAGGGCAGGGGAGGGCAGGGGAGGGGAGGGGAGGGCAGGGGAGGGGAGGGGAGGGGAGGGGAGGGCAGGGGAGGGCAGGGGAGGGGAGGGGAAGGGGAGGGGGAGGGGAGGGGAAGGGGAGGGGAAGGGGAGGGGAGGGCGGGGAAGGGAGGGGAGGGCGGGGAAGGGGAGGGGAGGGCGGGGAAGGGGAGGGGAGGGCGGGGGAGGGCGGGGAGGGGAGGGGAGGGCGGGGGAGGGGAGGGCGGGGGAGGGCAGGGGAGGGGAGGGGAGGGCAGGGGAGGGGAGGGGAGGGCAGGGGAGGGGAGGGGAGGGAGGGGAGGGGAGGGGAGGGGAGGGGAGGGGAGGGAGGGGAGGGGAGGGGAGGGGAGGGGAGGGGAGGGGAGGGGAGGGGAGGGGAGGAGGGAGGGGAGGGGAGGGAGGGGAGGGAGGGGAGGGGAGGGAGGGGAGGGGAGGGGAGGGAGGGGAGGGCGGGGGGAGGGAGGGGAGGGGAGGGCGGGGGAGGGGAGGGCGGGGGAGGGGAGGGCGGGGGAGGGGAGGGCGGGGGAGGGGAGGGCGGGGGGAGGGGAGGGCGGGGGAGGGGAGGGCGGGGGAGGGGAGGGCGGGGGAAGGGAGGGCGGGGGAGGGGAGGGCGGGGGAGGGGAGGGCGGGGGAGGGGAGGGCGGGGGAGGGGAGGGGAGGGGAGGGGGGGAGGGGAGGGCGGGGGAGGGGAGGGCGGGGAGGGGGGAGGGTGGGGGAGGGGAGGGCGGGGGAGGGGAGGGGAGGGCGGGGAGGGGAGGGCGGGGGAGGGGAGGGCGGGGGAGGGGAGGGGAGGGCGGGGGAGGGGAGGGGAGGGCGGGGAGGGGAGGGGAGGGCGGGGGAGGGGAGGGCGGGGGAGGGGAGGGGAGGGCGGGGGAGGGGAGGGGAGGGCGGGGGAGGGGAGGGGAGGGCAGGGGAGGGGAGGGCGGGGGAGGGGAGGGTGGGGGAGGGGAGGGCGGGGGAGGGGAGGGCGGGGGAGGGGAGGGGAGGGAGGGGAGGGGAGGGCGGGGGAGGGGAGGGGAGGGAGGGGAGGGGAGGGCGGGGGAGGGGAGGGAGGGGAGGGCGGGGAGGGGAGGGGAGGGCGGGGAGGGCGGGGGAGGGGAGGGCGGGGAGGGGAGGGGAGGGGAGGGGAGGGGAGGGGAGGGCAGGGGAGGGGAGGGCGGGGGAGGGGAGGGGAGGGCGGGGGAGGGGAGGGGAGGGCGGGGGAGGGGAGGGGAGGGCGGGGGAGGGGAGGGCGGGGGAGGGGAGGGGAGGGCGGGGGAGGGGAGGGCGGGGGAGGGGAGGGGAGGGCGGGGAGGGCAGGGCGGGGAGGGCAGGGGAGGGCAGGGGAGGGGAGGGCAGGGGAGGGCAGGGGAGGGGAGGGCAGGGGAGGGGAGGGCAGGGGAGGGGGAGGGAGGGGAGGGAGGGGAGGGGAGGGAGGGGAGGGGAGGGGGGGAGGGAGGGGAGGGGAGGGAGGGGAGGGGAGGGAGGGGAGGGGAGGGAGGGGAGGGGAGGGGAGGGGAGGGAGGGGAGGGGAGGCCGGGGGAGGGAGGGGAGGGGAGGCCGGGGGAGGGAGGGGAGGGGAGGCCGGGGGAGGGGAGGGGAGGGGAGGGAGGGGAGGGGAGGGGAGGGGAGGGAGGGGAGGGGAGGGGAGGGAGGGGAGGGGAGGGCGGGGGAGGGGAGGGCGGGGGGGGGGAGGGGAGGGCGGGGGAGGGGAGGGGAGGGCGGGGGAGGGGAGGGCGGGGGAGGGCGAGGGCGGGGGAGGGGAGGGCGAGGGTGGGGAGGGGAGGGCGGGGGAGGGGAGGGCGGGGGAGGAGAGGGCGGGGGAGGAGAGGGGGAGGGCGGGGAGGAGAGGGGAGGGCGGGGGAGGGGAGGGCGAGGGTGGGGAGGGGAGGGCGGGGGAGGGGAGGGCGGGGGAGGGGGAGGGCGGGGGAGGGGAGGGCGGGGGAGGAGAGGGGAGGGCGGGGGAGGAGAGGGGAGGGCGGGGGAGGAGAGGGGAGGGCGGGGGAGGGGAGGGGAGGGCGGGGAGGGGAGGGCGGGGGAGGGGAGGGCGGGGAGGGGAGGGGAGGGCGGGGAGGGGAGGGGAGGGCGGGGGAGGGGAGGGCGGGGGAGGGGAGGGGAGGGCGGGGGAGGGGAGGGGAGGGCGGGGGAGGGGAGGGGAGGGGAGGGGAGGGGAGGGGAGGGAGGGGAGGGGAGGGGAGGGAGGGGAGGGGCCACGGCTCACCGGTGATGAAGCTGAAGAGAGACTGGATGTGTGCTCTGTCCTTGAAGTAGGATTCCAGATGACGTCGGATATCTTCTTCACCAGCTCCCTGCTGGAGACACCGCCCTTGGGAGGGTAGGCGGACCGGTCGACCGCCCCCCGGATCATGGTGGTGAACCTGGTGTGGAGGGCCCGGATCTGCAGGAGGTCCACGCGGGGGAAGCAGCAGGCGGCGGTGGGCTCCGAGCCGGCCTCCGAGGAGGCGGGAGGGGGGCCCTCGATGCTGTAGCCCGGCACGTTGATGGGGGCGACCCGGTTGACGGCCAGGAAGTGCTCGACGAAGCCGAGGACCAGGGACAGCAGGGTCAGGTCGGGGTCGTCCCTCGCCAGCTCGGAGGCAAACAGCTTCACCACCTCGTCGATGCTGCAGAGGGGGAAAAAGGCAGCCTGGGCGGACTTCAAACCCATCCTGCCAACTGCGGCCCAAGCACCTGGCACAGAACATCGACAATTAGGCAAGACAACAAACAAAGTGACAACATAACCCAGCCAGAAACGGGCGCGTGTGCGCAGGTTCCATCTTACACCCATCAGGACACACACAAGAATACCAAATTTCAAACAATCGCACCAGTTTACAGTGAAGGAGAGCGGAGCATTACATTCTGCTGCAGGCTATTCAGCCACCCCCGCGCGGCATTGCTCCTGGATAGAGACCCCGGGACAGGGAATGAGTGTAAACGAGCAGTGTAATATTCTGCTGCATATTATTCAGCCAATCCCCCGGCGGCATTGCTCCTGGATAAAGACTCCGGGACGGGGAGTGGGTGTAAACGAGCAGTGTAATATTCTGCTGCATATTATTGAGCCGACGCCCCGCGGCATTGCTCCTGGATAAAGACTCCGGGACGGGGAATGGGTGTAAACGAGCAGTGTAATATTCTGCTGCCGACCCCCCGCGGCATTGCTCCTGGATAGAGACTCCGGGACGGGAGTGGGTGTAAACGAGCAGTGTAATATTCTGCTGCCTACCCCCCGCGGCATTGCTCCTGGATAGAGACTCCGGGACGAGAGTGGGTGTAAACGAGCAGTGTAATATTCTGCTGCAGACCATTGAGCCGCCCCCCCGCGGCATTGCTCCTGGATAGAGACTCCGGGACGGGGAATGGGTGTAAACGAGCATTGTAATATTCTGCTGCCGACCCCCCGCGGCATTGCTCCTGGATAGAGACTCCGGGACGGGGAATGGGTGGAAACGAGCAGTGTAATATTCTGCTGCCGACCCCCCGCGGCATTGCTCCTGGATAAAGACTCCGGGATGGGGAATGGGTGTAAACGAGCAGTGTAATATTCTGCTGCATATTATTCAGCCGCCCCCCCCCGCGGCATTGCTCCTGTATAAAGACTCCGGGACGGGGAATGGGTGTAAACGAGCAGTGTAATATTCTGCTGCATATTATTGAGCCGACCCCCCCGCGGCATTGCTCCTGGATAGAGACTCCGGGACGGGAGTGGGTGTAAACGAGCAGTGTAATATTCTGCTGCATATTATTGAGCCGACCCCCCGCGGCATTGCTCCTGGATAGAGACTCCGGGGCGGAGAATGGGTGTAAACGAGCAGTGTAATATTCTGCTGCATATTATTGAGCCGACCCCCCGCGGCATTGCTCCTGGATAGAGACTCCGGGACGGGGAATGGT
>NW_027309382.1:0-37619 GCF_047496885.1 Scyliorhinus torazame | reverse complement strand
GCAGGAGAGAGCGAGAGAGAGCGTACGGCAGAGAGAGCGAGAGAGAGCGTACGGCAGAGAGAGCGAGAGAGAGCGTACGGCAGAGAGAGCGAGAGAGAGCGTACGGCAGAGAGAGCGAGAGAGAGCGTACGGCAGAGAGAGCGAGAGAGAGCGTACGGCAGAGAGAGCGAGAGAGAGCGTACGGCAGAGAGAGCGTACGGCAGAGAGAGCGAGAGAGAGCGTACGGCAGAGAGAGCGAGAGAGAGCGTACGGCAGAGAGAGCGAGAGAGAGCGTACGGCAGAGAGAGCGAGAGAGAGCGTACGGCAGAGAGAGCGAGAGAGAGCGTACGGCAGAGAGAGCGAGAGAGAGCGTACGCAGAGGAGAGCGAGAGAGAGCGTACGGCAGAGAGAGCGAGAGAGGATGCGGGGGGGGGGGGGATCTTATAGAAACATTCTGAAGGGGATAGATAGGATAGATGCGGGCAGGTTGTTTCCACTGGCGGGTGGAAAGCAGAACTAGGGGGCATAGCCTCAAAATGAGGGGAAGTAGATTTAGGACTGAGTTTAGGAGGAACTTCTTCACCCAAAGGGTTGTGAATCTCTGGAATTCCTTGCCCAGTGACGCAGTCGAGGCTCCTTCATTCAATGTTTTTAAGATAAAGATAGATAGTTTTTTGAAGAATAAAGGGATTAAGGGTTATGGTGTTCGGGCCGGAAAGTGGAGCTGAGTCCACAAAAGATCAGCCACGATCTCATTGAATGGTGGAGCAGGATCGAGGGGCCGAATGGCCGACTCCTGCTCCTAGTTCTTATGTTCTTATCCTCCGTCTCTCCGGCAGCGCATTCAAGACCGTGGATTTCTGGACAGTGTGGGGGTGTCCACAATGTGAAACCCCACTGGCCAGCTCCCTCTGTCCCTCGCTCTCTCTGTCCCTCGCTCTCTCTGTCCCTCGCTCTCTCTGTCCCCTCGCTCTCTCTGTCCCTCGCTCTCTCTGTCCCTCGCTCTCTCTGTCCCTCGCTCTCTCTGTCCCTCGCTCTCTCTGTCCCTCGCTCTCTCTGTCCCTCGCTCTCTCTGTCCCTCGCTCTCTCTGTCCCTCGCTCTCTCTGTCCCTCGCTCCCTCTGTCCCCCTCTGCCCCCCTCTGTCCCCCTCGCCCCCCTCTGTCCCCCTCGCCCCCCTCTGTCCCCCTCGCCCCCCTCTGTCCCCCTCGCCCCCCTCTGTCCCCCTCGCCCCCCTCTGTACCCCTCGCCCCCCTCTGTACCCCTCGCCCCCCTCTGTACCCCTCGTCTCTCTCTGTCCGTCTCTCTCTCTCTCTCTCTGTCCGTCTCTCTCTCTCTCTCTCTCTGTCTCTCTCTCTGTCCCCCTCTCTCTCTCTCTGTCCCCCTCTCTCTCTCTCTGTCCCCCTCTCTCTCTCTGTCTCTCTCTGTCCCCCTCTCTCTCTCTCTCTCTCTCTATGTCCCCCCCCCTCTCTCTCTCTGTCCCCCCTCTCTCTCTCTGTCCCCCCTCTCTCTCTCTGTCCCCCCCTCTCTCTCTCTGTCCCCCTCTCTCTCTCTCTGTCCCCCTCTCTCTCTCTCTCTCTGTCCCCCCTCTCTCTCTCTCTCTCTCTGTCCCCCTCTCTCTCTCTCTCTGTCCCCCTCTCTCTCTCTCTCTGTCCGTCTCTCTCTCTCTCTGTCCGTCTCTCTCTCTCTCTCTCTCTCTCTGTCCCTCGCTCCCTCTCTGTCCCTCGCTCCCTCTCCATCTCTCTCTGTCCCTCTCTCTCTCTCTCTCTCCCTGCCTCTCTCTCTCTCTCTCTCCCTGCCTCTCTCTCCCTCACTCTCTCCCTCTCAGACACCCGTTCTGTAATTTGAGCCCACACAGCAGTGGAAGCCCAGTCCCGGCCTCGCTTTGCCCCTCCCACCCTCCTCCTTCCCGAATAACCGGTTATTCCACTGGCTCTTCCTCCTTCCGGAGTTCACCCCATTTCACATTCGCCCGCCGTGCCTCAGGCTGTCAGGGGTCCCGGATCACTAGAATTCCCGACGCACCTCCACCTCACTCCACCTCTCACCCTATCTCGCCGCCCGTCTCTCTCTGCCCGTCTCTCTCTCGCCGCCCGTCTCTCTCTCGCCGCCCGTCACTCTCTCGCCGCCCGTCTCTCTCTCGCTGCCCGTCTCTCTCTCGCTGCCCGTCTCTCTCTCGCCGCCCGTCACTCTCTCGCTGCCCGTCACTCTCTCGCCGCCCGTCTCTCTCTCGCCGCCCGTCACTCTCTCGCCGCCCGTCACTCTCTCGCCGCCCGTCTCTCTCTCGCTGCCCGTCTCTCTCTCGCCGCCCGTCACTCTCTCGCTGCCCGTCACTCTCTCGCTGCCCGTCTCTCTCTCGCTGCCCGTCACTCTCTCGCTGCCCGTCACTCTCTCGCTGCCCGTCTCTCTCTCTCGCTGCCCGTCTCTCTCTCTCGCTGCCCGTCTCTCTCTCTCGCTGCCCGTCTCTCTCTCTCGCTGCCCGTCTCTCTCTCTCGCTGCCCGTCTCTCTCTCTCGCTGCCCGTCTCTCTCTCTCGCTGCCCGTCTCTCTCTCTGCCCGTCTCTCTCTCTCTGCCCGTCTCTCTCTGTGCCCGTCTCTCTCTGTGCCCGTCTCTCTCTCTCTGCCCGTCTCTCTCTCTCTGCCCGTCTCTCTCTCTCTGCCCGTCTCTCTCTCGCCGCCCGTCTCTCTCTCTGCCCGTCTCTCTCTCTGCCCGTCACTCTCGCTGCCCGTCTCTCTCTCGCTGCCCGTCTCTCTCTCGCTGCCCGTCACACTCTCGCCGCCCGTCTCTCTCTCTGCCCGTCTCTCTCTCTCTCCCCGTCTCTCTCTCTCTGCCCGTCTCTCTCTCTCTGCCCGTCACTCTCTCGCCGCCCGTCTCTCTCGCTGCCCGTCTCTCTCGCTGCCCGTCACTCTCTCGCTGCCCGTCACTCTCTCGCTGCCCGTCACACTCTCGCCGCCCGTCACTCTCTCGCTGCCCGTCACACTCTCGCCGCCCGTCTCTCTCTCTGCCCGTCTCTCTCTCTCTCCCCGTCTCTCTCTCTCTGCCCGTCTCTCTCTCTCTGCCCGTCTCTCTCTCTCTGCCCGTCACTCTCTCTCTGCCCGTCACTCTCTCTGCCCGTCTCTCTCTCTCTGCCCGTCTCTCTCTCTCTGCCCGTCTCTCTCTCGCTGCCCGTCTCTCTCGCTGCCCGTCTCTCTCGCTGCCCGTCTCTCTCGCTGCCCGTCTCTCTCGCTGCCCGTCTCTCTCGCTGCCCGTCACTCTCTCGCTGCCCGTCACTCTCTCGCTGCCCGTCACTCTCTCGCTGCCCGTCACTCTCTCGCTGCCCGTCTCTCTCGCTGCCCGTCTCTCTCTCTGCCCGTCACTCTCTCTCTGCCTGTCTCTCTCTCTGCCTGTCTCTCTCTCTGCCCGTCTCTCTCTCTCTGCCCGTCACTCTCTCGCTGCCCGTCACTCTCTCGCTGCCCGTCACTCTCTCGCTGCCCGTCACTCTCTCTGCCCGTCACTCTCTCGCTGCCCGTCACTCTCTCGCTGCCCGTCACTCTCTCGCTGCCCGTCACTCTCTCGCTGCCCGTCACTCTCGCTGCCCGTCACTCTCTCGCTGCCCGTCACTCTCTCGCTGCCCGTCTCTCCTCGCCGCCCGTCTCTCTCTCGCCGCCCGTCTCTCTCTCGCCGCCCGTCTCTCTCTCGCCGCCCGTCTCTCTCTCGCCGCCCGTCTCTCTCTCGCCGCCCGTCTCTCTCTCGCCGCCCGTCTCTCTCTCGCCGCCCGTCTCTCTCTCGCCGCCCGTCTCTCTCTCGCCGCCCGTCTCTCTCTCGCCGCCCGTCTCTCTCTCGCCGCCCGTCTCTCTCTCGCCGCCCGTCTCTCTCTCGCCGCCCGTCTCTCTCTCGCCGCCCGTCTCTCTCTCGCCGCCCGTCTCTCTCTCGCCGCCCGTCTCTCTCTCGCCGCCCGTCTCTCTCTCGCCGCCCGTCTCTCTCTCGCCGCCCGTCTCTCTCTCGCCGCCCGTCTCTCTCTCGCCGCCCGTCTCTCTCTCGCCGCCCGTCTCTCTCTCGCCGCCCGTCTCTCTCTCGCCGCCCGTCTCTCTCTCGCCGCCCGTCTCTCTCTCGCCGCCCGTCTCTCTCTCGCCGCCCGTCTCTCTCTCGCCGCCCGTCTCTCTCTCGCCGCCCGTCTCTCTCTCGCCGCCCGTCTCTCTCTCGCCGCCCGTCTCTCTCTCGCCGCCCGTCTCTCTCTCGCCGCCCGTCTCTCTCTCGCCGCCCGTCTCTCTCTCGCCGCCCGTCTCTCTCTCGCCGCCCGTCTCTCTCTCGCCGCCCGTCTCTCTCTCGCCGCCCGTCTCTCTCTCGCCGCCCGTCTCTCTCTCGCCGCCCGTCTCTCTCTCGCCGCCCGTCTCTCTCTCGCCGCCCGTCTCTCTCTCGCCGCCCGTCTCTCTCTCGCCGCCCGTCTCTCTCTCGCCGCCCGTCTCTCTCTCGCCGCCCGTCTCTCCCTCTCTCTCTCTCGCCGCCCGTCTCTCCCTCTCTTTCCCCCCCCCCCCTCCCTATCTCCGTGTCCCTCGGTCAGACCCACACTCGGAGCACCGTGCACAGTCCCGGTCTCCGTGTCCCTCGGTCAGACCCACACTCGGAGCACCGTGCACAGCCCCGGTCTCCGTGTCCCTCGGTCAGACCCACACTCGGAGCACCGTGCAGAGTCCCGGTCTCCGTGTCACTCGGTCAGACCCACACTCGGAGCACCGTGCACAGTCCCGGTCTCCATGTCCCTCGGTCAGACCCACACTCGGAGCACCGTGCACAGTCCCGGTCTCCGTGTCCCTCAGTCAGACCCACACTCGAAGCACCGTGCACAGTCCTGGTCTCCGTGTCCCTCAGTCAGACCCACACTCGAAGCACCGTGCACAGTCCTGGTCTCCGTGTCCCTCGGTGAAACCCACACTCGGAGCACCGTGCACAGTCCCGGTCTCCGTGTCACTCGGTCAGACCCACACTCGGAGCACCGTGCACAGTCCCGGTCTCCGTGTCCCTTGGTCAGACCCACACTGGGAGCACCGTGCACTGTCCCGGTCTCCGTATCCCTCGGTCAGACCCACACTCGGAGCACCGTGCACAGTCCCGGTCTCCGTGTCCCTCAGTCAGACCCACACTGGGAGCACCGTGCACAGTCCCGATCTCCGTCTCACTCGGTCAGACCCACACTCGGAGCACCCTGCAGAGCCCCGGTCTCCGTGTCCCTCGCTCAGACCCACACTCGGAGCACCGTGCACAGTCCCGGTCTCCGTGTCCCTCGGTTAGACCCACACTCGGAGCACCGTGCACAGTCCCGGTCTCCGTGTCCGTCAGTCAGACCGACACTCGGAGCACCGTGCACAGTCCCGGTCTCCGTATCCCTCGGTTAGACCCACACTCCGAGCACCGTGCACAGTCCCGGTCTCCGTGTCCGTCAGTCAGACCCACACTCTGAGCACCGTGCACAGTCCCGGTCTCCGTATCCCTCGGTTAGACCCACACTCGGAGCACCGTGCACAGTCCCGGTCTCCGTATCCCTCGGTTAGACCCACAGTCGGAGCACCGTGCACAGTCCCGGTCTCCGTATCCCTCGGTCAGACCCGCACTCGGAGCACCGTGCACAGTCCCGGCCTCCGTGTCCCTCGATAAGACCCACAGTCGGAGCACCGTGCACAGTCCCGGTCTCCGTATCCCTCGGTCAGACCCGCACTCGGAGCACCGTGCACAGTCCCGGTCTCCGTGTCCCTCGGTCAGACGCACACTCCGAGCACCGTGCCGAGTCCGGTCTTCGTATCCCTCGGTCAGACCCACACTCGGAGCACCGTGCACAGTCCCGGTCTCCGTATCCCTCGGTCAGACCCACACTCGGAGCACCGTGCACAGTCCCGGTCTCCGTGTCCCTCGGTCAGACCCACACTCTGAGCTCCGTGCACACTCCTGGTCTCCGTATCCCTCGGTTAGACCCACACTCGGAGCACCATGCACAGTCCCGGTCTCCGTATCCATCGGATAGACCCACACTCGGAGCACCGTGCACAGTCCCGGTCTCCGTATCCATCGGATAGACCCACACTCGGAGCACCGTGCACAGTCCCGGTCTCCGTATCCCTCGGTCAGACACACACTCGGAGCACCGTGCACAGTCCCGGTCTCCGTCTCACTCGGTCAGACCCACACTCGGAGCACCGTGCGCAGTCCCGGTCTCCGTGTCCCTCGGTCAGACCCACACTCGGAGCACCGTGCACACTCCCGGTCTCCGTATCCCTCGGTCAGACCCACACTCGGAGCACCGTGCGCAGTCCCGGTCTCCGTGTCCCTCGGTCAGACCCACACTCGGAGCACCGTGCACACTCCCGGTCTCCGTATCCCTCGGTCAGACCCACACTCGGAGCACTGTGCACAGTCCCGGTCTCCGTGTCACTCGGTCAGACCCACACTCGGAGCACCGTGCACAGTCCCGGTCTCCGTATCCCTCGGTCAGACCCACACTCGGAGCACCGTGCACAGTCCCGGTCTCCGTGTCCCTCGGTTAGACCCACACTCGGAGCACCGTGCACAGTCCCGGTCTCCATGTCCCTCGGTCAGACCCACACTCGGAGCACCGTGTGCAGTCCCGGTCTCAGTGTCCCTCGGTTCGACCCACACTCGGAGCACCGTGCGCATTCCCGGTCTCCCTCTCCCTCGGTCAGACCCACACTCGGAGCACCGTGCACAGTCCCGGTCTCCGTATCCCTCGGTCAGACCCACACTCGGAGCACCGTGCACAGTCCTGGTCTCCGTGTCCCTCGGTCAGACCCACACTCGGAGCACCGTGCACAGTCCCGGTCTCCGTGTGCCTCGGTCAGACCCACACTCGGAGCACCGTGCACAGTCCCGGTCTCCGTATCCCTCGGTCAGACCCACACTCGGAGCACCGTGCACAGTCCCGGTCTCCGTGTCCCTCAGTCATACTCACACTCGGAGCACCGTGCACAGTCCCGGTCTCCGTATCCCTCGGTCAGACCCACACTCGGAGCACCGTGCACAGTCCCGGTCTCCGTGTCCCTCGGTTAGACCCACACTCTGAGCACATTCCCATTCTCCCTCTCCCTCGGTCAGACCCACACTCTGAGCACCGTGCACAGTCCCGGTCTCCGTATCCCTCGGTCAGACCCACACTCGGAGCACCGTGCACAGTCCCGGTCTCCATGTCCCTCGGTCAGACCCACACTCGGAGCACCGTGTGCAGTCCCGGTCTCAGTGTCCCTCGGTTAGACCCACACTCGGAGCACCGTGCGCAGTCCCGGTCTCCGTATCCCTCGGTCAGACCCACACTCGGAGCACCGTGCGCAGTCCCGGTCTCCGTATCCCTCGGTTAGACCCACACTCGGAGCACCGTGCGCAGTCCCGGTCTCCGTATCCCTCGGTCAGACCCACACTCGGAGCACCGTGCACAGTCCCGGTCTCCGTGCCCCTCGGTCAGACCCACACTCGGAGCACCGTGCACAGTCCCGGTCTCCGTGTCCCTCGGACAGACCCACACTCGGGGCACCGTGCACAGTCCCGGTCTCCGTGTCCCTCGGTCAGACCCACACTCGGAGCACCGTGCATAGCCCCGGTCTCCGTATCCCTCGGTTAGACCCACACTCGGAGCACCGTGCACAGTCCCGGTCACCGTATCCCTCGCTCAGACCCACAGTCGGAGCACCGTGCACAGTCCCGGTCTCCATGTCCCTCGGTCAGACCCACACTGGGAGCACCGTGCACAGTCCCGGTCTCCATGCCCCTCGGTCAGACCCACACTCGGAGCACCGTGCACAGTCCCGGTCTCCGTATCCCTTGGTCAGACCCACACTCGGAGCACCGTGCACAGTCCCGGTCTCCGTGTCCCTCGGTTAGACCCACACTCGGAGCACCGTGCACAGTCCCGGTCTCCGTGTCCCTCGGTCTGACCCACACTCGGAGCACCGTGCACAGTCCCGGTCTCCGTATCCCTCGGTCAGACCCACACTCGGAGCACCGTGCGCATTCCCGGTCTCCGTATCCCTCGGTTAGACCCACACTCGGAGCACCGTGCACAGTCCCGGTCTCCGTGTCACTCGGTCAGACCCACACTCGGAGCACCGTGCACAGTCCCGGTCTCCGTACCCCTCGGTCAGACCCACACTCGGAGCACCGTGCGCAGTCCCGGTGTCCGTATCCCTCGGTCAGAGCCACACTCGGAGCACCGTGCACAGTCCTGGTCTCCGTATCCCTCGGTCAGACCCACAATCGGAGCACCGTGCACAGTCCCGGTCTCCGTGTCCCTCGGTCAGACCCACACTCGGAGCACCGTGCACAGTCCTGGTCTCCGTATCCCTCGGTCAGACCCACACTCTGAGCACCGTGCACAGTCCCGGTCTCCGTATCCCTCGGTCAGACCCACACTCTGAGCACCGTGCACAGTCCCGGTCTCCGTATCCCTCGGTTAGACCCACACTCTGAGCACATTCCCATTCTCCCTCTCCCTCGGTCAGACCCACACTCTGAGCACCGTGCACAGTCCCGGTCTCCGTATCCCTCGGTCAGACCCACACTCGGAGCACCGTGCACAGTCCCGGTCTCCATGTCCCTCGGTCAGACCCACACTCGGAGTACCGTGCGCATTCCCGGTCTCCCTCTCCCTCGGTCAGACCCACACTCGGAGCACCGTGCACAGTCCCGGTCTCCGTATCCCTCGGTCAGACCCACACTCGGAGCACCGTGCACAGTCCCGGTCTCCGTATCCCTCGGTCAGACCCACACTCGGAGCACCGTGCACAGTCCCGGTCTCCATGTCCCTCGGTCAGACCCACACTCGGAGCACCGTGTGCAGTCCCGGTCTCAGTGTCCCTCGGTCAGACCCACACTCGGAGCACCGTGCACAGCCCCGGTCTCCGTGTCCCTCGGTTAGACCCACACTCGGAGCACCGTGCAGAGTCCCGGTCTCCGTGTCACTCGGTCAGACCCACACTCGGAGCACCGTGCACAGTCCCGGTCTCCATGTCCCTCGGTCAGACCCACACTCGGAGCACCGTGCACAGTCCCGGTCTCCGTGTCCCTCAGTCAGACCCACACTCGAAGCACCGTGCACAGTCCTGGTCTCCGTGTCCCTCGGTGAAACCCACACTCGGAGCACCGTGCACAGTCCCGGTCTCCGTGTCACTCGGTCAGACCCACACTCGGAGCACCGTGCACAGTCCCGGTCTCCATGTCCCTCGGTCAGACCCACACTCGGAGCACCGTGCACAGTCCCGGTCTCCGTGTCCCTCAGTCAGACCCACACTCGAAGCACCGTGCACAGTCCTGGTCTCCGTGTCCCTCGGTGAAACCCACACTCGGAGCACCGTGCACAGTCCCGGTCTCCGTGTCCCTCGGTGAAACCCACACTCGGAGCACCGTGCACAGTCCCTGTCTCCGTATCTCTCGGTCAGACCCACACTCGGAGCACCGTGCGCAGTCCCTGTCTCCGTATCTCTCGGTCAGACCCACACTCAGAGCACCGTGCACAGTCCTGGTCTCCGTGTCCCTCGGTGAAACCCACACTCGGAGCACCGTGCACAGTCCCGGTCTCCGTGTCACTCGGTCAGACCCACACTCGGAGCACCGTGCACAGTCCCGGTCTCCGTGTCCCTTGGTCAGACCCACACTGGGAGCACCGTGCACTGTCCCGGTCTCCGTATCCCTCGGTCAGACCCACACTCGGAGCACCGTGCACAGTCCCGGTCTCCGTCTCACTCGGTCAGACCCACACTCGGAGCACCCTGCAGAGCCCCGGTCTCCGTGTCCCTCGCTCAGACCCACACTCGGAGCACCGTGCACAGTCCCGGTCTCCGTGTCCGTCAGTCAGACCCACACTCTGAGCACCGTGCACAGTCCCGGTCTCCGTATCCCTCGGTTAGACCCACACTCGGAGCACCGTGCACAGTCCCGGTCTCCGCGTCCCTCGATAAGGCACACAGTCGGAGCACCGTGCACAGTCCCGGTCTCCGTATCCCTCGGTCAGACCCGCACTCGGAGCACCGTGCACAGTCCCGGCCTCCGTGTCCCTCGATAAGACCCACAGTCGGAGCACCGTGCACAGTCCCGGTCTCCGTATCCCTCGGTCAGACCCGCACTCGGAGCACCGTGCACAGTCCCGGTCTCCGTGTCCCTCGGTCAGACGCACACTCCGAGCACCGTGCCGAGTCCGGTCTTCGTATCCCTCGGTCAGACCCACACTCGGAGCACCGTGCACAGTCCCGGTCTCCGTATCCCTCGGTCAGACCCACACTCGGAGCACCGTGCACAGTCCCGGTCTCCGTGTCCCTCGGTCAGACCCACACTCGGAGCTCCGTGCACACTCCTGGTCTCCGTATCCCTCGGTTAGACCCACACTCGGAGCACCATGCACAGTCCCGGTCTCCGTATCCATCGGATAGACCCACACTCGGAGCACCGTGCACAGTCCCGGTCTCCGTGTCCCTCGGTCAGACCCACACTCTGAGCACCGTGCACAGTCCCGGTCTCCGTGTCCCTCGGTCAGACCCACACTCGGAGCCCCGTGCACAGTCCCGGTCTCCGTATCCATCGGATAGACCCACACTCGGAGCACCGTGCACAGTCCCGGTCTCCGTATCCCTCGGTCAGACACACACTCGGAGCACCGTGCACAGTCCCGGTCTCCGTCTCACTCGGTCAGACCCACACTCGGAGCACCGTGCGCAGTCCCGGTCTCCGTGTCCCTCGGTCAGACCCACACTCGGAGCACCGTGCACACTCCCGGTCTCCGTATCCCTCGGTCAGACCCACACTCGGAGCACCGTGCGCAGTCCCGGTCTCCGTGTCCCTCGGTCAGACCCACACTCGGAGCACCGTGCACACTCCCGGTCTCCGTATCCCTCGGTCAGACCCACACTCGGAGCACTGTGCACAGTCCCGGTCTCCGTGTCACTCGGTCAGACCCACACTCGGAGCACCGTGCACAGTCCCGGTCTCCGTATCCCTCGGTCAGACCCACACTCGGAGCACCGTGCACAGTCCCGGTCTCCGTGTCCCTCGGTTAGACCCACACTCGGAGCACCGTGCACAGTCCCGGTCTCCATGTCCCTCGGTCAGACCCACACTCGGAGCACCGTGTGCAGTCCCGGTCTCAGTGTCCCTCGGTTCGACCCACACTCGGAGCACCGTGCGCATTCCCGGTCTCCCTCTCCCTCGGTCAGACCCACACTCGGAGCACCGTGCACAGTCCCGGTCTCCGTATCCCTCGGTCAGACCCACACTCGGAGCACCGTGCACAGTCCCGGTCTCCGTATCCCTCGGTCAGACCCACACTCGGAGCACCGTGCACAGTCCCGGTCTCCGTGTCCCTCAGTCATACTCACACTCGGAGCACCGTGCACAGTCCCGGTCTCCGTATCCCTCGGTCAGACCCACACTCGGAGCACCGTGCACAGTCCCGGTCTCCGTGTCCCTCGGTTAGACCCACACTCTGAGCACATTCCCATTCTCCCTCTCCCTCGGTCAGACCCACACTCTGAGCACCGTGCACAGTCCCGGTCTCCGTATCCCTCGGTCAGACCCACACTCGGAGCACCGTGCACAGTCCCGGTCTCCATGTCCCTCGGTCAGACCCACACTCGGAGCACCGTGTGCAGTCCCGGTCTCAGTGTCCCTCGGTTAGACCCACACTCGGAGCACCGTGCGCAGTCCCGGTCTCCGTATCCCTCGGTCAGACCCACACTCGGAGCACCGTGCGCAGTCCCGGTCTCCGTATCCCTCGGTTAGACCCACACTCGGAGCACCGTGCGCAGTCCCGGTCTCCGTATCCCTCGGTCAGACCCACACTCGGAGCACCGTGCACAGTCCCGGTCTCTGTGCCCCTCGGTCAGACCCACACTCGGAGCACCGTGCACAGTCCCGGTCTCCGTGTCCCTCGGACAGACCCACACTCGGGGCACCGTGCACAGTCCCGGTCTCCGTGTCCCTCGGTCAGACCCACACTCGGAGCACCGTGCATAGCCCCGGTCTCCGTATCCCTCGGTTAGACCCACACTCGGAGCACCGTGCACAGTCCCGGTCACCGTATCCCTCGCTCAGACCCACAGTCGGAGCACCGTGCACAGTCCCGGTCTCCATGTCCCTCGGTCAGACCCACACTGGGAGCACCGTGCACAGTCCCGGTCTCCATGCCCCTCGGTCAGACCCACACTCGGAGCACCGTGCACAGTCCCGGTCTCCGTATCCCTTGGTCAGACCCACACTCGGAGCACCGTGCACAGTCCCGGTCTCCGTGTCCCTCGGTTAGACCCACACTCGGAGCACCGTGCATAGCCCCGGTCTCCGTATCCCTCGGTTAGACCCACACTCGGAGCACCGTGCACAGTCCCGGTCTCCGTGTCACTCGGTCAGACCCACACTCGGAGCACCGTGCACAGTCCCGGTCTCCGTACCCCTCGGTCAGACCCACACTCGGAGCACCGTGCGCAGTCCCGGTGTCCGTATCCCTCGGTCAGAGCCACACTCGGAGCACCGTGCACAGTCCTGGTCTCCGTATCCCTCGGTCAGACCCACACTCGGAGCACCGTGCACAGTCCTGGTCTCCGTATCCCTCGGTCAGACCCACACTCTGAGCACCGTGCACAGTCCCGGTCTCCGTATCCCTCGGTTAGACCCACACTCTGAGCACATTCCCATTCTCCCTCTCCCTCGGTCAGACCCACACTCTGAGCACCGTGCACAGTCCCGGTCTCCGTATCCCTCGGTCAGACCCACACTCGGAGCACCGTGCACAGTCCCGGTCTCCATGTCCCTCGGTCAGACCCACACTCGGAGTACCGTGCGCATTCCCGGTCTCCCTCTCCCTCGGTCAGACCCACACTCGGAGCACCGTGCACAGTCCCGGTCTCCGTATCCCTCGGTCAGACCCACACTCGGAGCACCGTGCACAGTCCCGGTCTCCGTATCCCTCGGTCAGACCCACACTCGGAGCACCGTGCACAGTCCCGGTCTCCGTGTCCCTCGGTTAGACCCACACTCTGAGCACATTCCCATTCTCCCTCTCCCTCGGTCAGACCCACACTCTGAGCACCGTGCACAGTCCCGGTCTCCGTATCCCTCGGTCAGACCCACACTCGGAGCACCGTGCACAGTCCCGGTCTCCATGTCCCTCGGTCAGACCCACACTCGGAGCACCGTGTGCAGTCCCGGTCTCAGTGTCCCTCGGTTAGACCCACACTCGGAGCACCGTGCGCATTCCCGGTCTCCCTCTCCCTCGGTCAGACCCACACTCGGAGCACCGTGCACAGTCCCGGTCTCCGTATCCCTCGGTCAGACCCACACTCGGAGCACCGTGCACAGTCCCGGTCTCCATGTCCCTCGGTCAGACCCACACTCGGAGCACCGTGTGCAGTCCCGGTCTCAGTGTCCCTCGGTTAGACCCACACTCGGAGCACCGTGCGCATTCCCGGTCTCCCTCTCCCTCGGTCAGACCCACACTCGGAGCACCGTGCACAGTCCCGGTCTCCGTATCCCTCGGTCAGACCCACACTCGGAGCACCGTGCACAGTCCCGGTCTCCGTGTCCCTCGGACAGACCCACACTCGGGGCACCGTGCACAGTCCCGGTCTCCGTGTCCCTCGGTCAGACCCACACTCGGAGCACCGTGCATAGCCCCGGTCTCCGTATCCCTCGGTTAGACCCACACTTGGAGCACCGTGCACAGTCCCGGTCTCCATGTCCCTCAGTCAGACCCACACTCGGAGCACCGTGCACAGTCCCGGTCTCCGTATCCCTCGCTCAGACCCACACTCTGAGCACCGTGCACAGTCCCGGTCTCCATGTCCCTCGGTTAGACCCACACTCGGAGCACCGTGCACAGTCCCGGTCTCCGCGTCCCTCGATAAGGCACACAGTCGGAGCACCGTGCACAGTCCCGGTCTCCGTATCCCTCGGTCAGACCCGCACTCGGAGCACCGTGCACAGTCCCGGTCTCCGTGTCCCTCGATAAGACCCACAGTCGGAGCACCGTGCACAGTCCCGGTCTCCGTATCCCTCGGTCAGACCCGCACTCGGAGCACCGTGCACAGTCCCGGTCTCCATATCCCTCGGTCAGACGCACACTCCGAGCACCGTGCAGAGTCCGGTCTTCGTATCCCTCGGTCAGACCCGCACTCGGAGCACCGTGCACAGTCCCGGTCTCCGTATCCCTCGGTTAGACCCACACTCGGAGCACCGTGCGCATTCCCGGTCTCCCTCTCCCTCGGTCAGACCCACACTCGGAGCACCGTGCACAGTCCCGGTCTCCGTATCCCTCGGTCAGACCCACACTCGGAGCACCGTGCACAGTCCCGGTCCCCGTATCCCTCGGTTAGACCCACACTCGGAGCACCGTGCACAGTCCCGGTCTCCGTATCCCTCGGTCAGACCCACACTCGGAGCACCGTGCACAGTCCCGGTCTCCATGTCCCTCGGTCAGACCCACACTCGGAGCACCGTGTGCAGTCCCGGTCTCAGTGTCCCTCGGTTAGACCCACACTCTGAGCACCGTGCGCATTCCCGGTCTCCCTCTCCCTCGGTCAGACCCACACTCGGAGCATCGTGCACAGTCCCGGTCTCCGTATCCCTCGGTCAGACCCACACTCGGAGCACCGTGCACAGTCCCGGTCTCCGTATCCCTCGGTCAGACCCACACTCGGAGCACCGTGCACAGTCCCGGTCTCCATGTCCCTCGGTCAGACCCACACTCGGAGCACCGTGTGCAGTCCCGGTCTCAGTGTCCCTCGGTTAGACCCACACTCGGAGCACTGTGCGCATTCCCGGTCTCCCTCTCCCTCGGTCAGACCCACACTCGGAGCACCGTGCACAGTCCCGGTCTCCGTATCCCTCGGTCAGACCCACACTCGGAGCACCGTGCACAGTCCCGGTCTCCGTGTCCCTCGGACAGACCCACACTCGGGGCACCGTGCACAGTCCCGGTCTCCGTGTCCCTCGGTCAGACCCACACTCGGAGCACCGTGCATAGCCCCGGTCTCCGTATCCCTCGGTTAGACCCACACTCGGAGCACCGTGCACAGTCCCGGTCACCGTATCCCTCGCTCTGACCCACAGTCGGAGCACCGTGCACAGTCCCGGTCTCCATGTCCCTCGGTCATACCCACACTCGGAGCACCGTGCACAGTCCCGGTCTCCGTATCCCTCGGTTAGACCCACACTCGGAGCACCGTGCACAGTCCCGGTCTCCGTGTCACTCGGTCAGACCCACACTCGGAGCACCGTGCACAGTCCCGGTCTCCGTCGGTCAGACCCACACTCGGAGCACCGTGCGCAGTCCCGGTCTCCGTACCCCTCGGTCAGACCCACACTCGGAGCACCGTGCGCAGTCCCGGTGTCCGTATCCCTCGGTCAGAGCCACACTCGGAGCACCGTGCACAGTCCTGGTCTCCGTGTCCCTCGGTCAGACCCACACTCGGAGCACCGTGCACAGTCCTGGTCTCCGTATCCCTCGGTCAGACCCACACTCTGAGCACCGTGCACAGTCCCGGTCTCCGTATCCCTCGGTTAGACCCACACTCTGAGCACATTCCCATTCTCCCTCTCCCTCGGTCAGACCCACACTCTGAGCACCGTGCACAGTCCCGGTCTCCGTATCCCTCGGTCAGACCCACACTCGGAGCACCGTGCACAGTCCCGGTCTCCATGTCCCTCGGTCAGACCCACACTCGGAGCACCGTGCGCATTCCCGGTCTCCCTCTCCCTCGGTCAGACCCACACTCGGAGCACCGTGCACAGTCCCGGTCTCCGTATCCCTCGGTCAGACCCACACTCGGAGCACCGTGCACAGTCCCGGTCTCCGTATCCCTCGCTCAGACCCATACTGGGAGCACCGTGCACAGTCCCGGTCTCCGTATCCCTCGGTCAGACCCACACTCGGAGCACCGTGCGCATTCCCGGTCTCCCTCTCCCTCGGTCAGACACACACTCGGAGCACCGTGCACAGTCCCGGTCTCCGTATCCCTCGGTCAGACCCACACTCGGAGCACCGTGCGCATTCCCGGTCTCCCTCTCCCTCGGTCAGACACACACTCGGAGCACCGTGCACAGTCCCGGTCTCCGTAACCCTTGCATAGACCCACACTCGGAGCACCGTGCACAGTCCCGGTCTCCGTATCCCTCGGTCAGACCCACACTCGGAGCACCGTGCACAGTCCCGGTCTCCATGTCCCTCGGTCATACCCACACTCGGAGCACCGTGCACAGTCCTGGTCTCCGCGCCCCTCGATTAGACCCACACTCGGAGCACCGTGCACAGTCCCGGTCTCCATGTCCCTCCGTCATACCCACACTCGGAGCACCGTGCACAGTCCCGGTCTCCGCGCCCCTCGATTAGACCCACACTCGGAGCACCGTGCGCAGTCCCGGTCTCCGTATCTCTCGGTCAGACCCACACTCGGAGCACCGTTGACAGTCCCGGTCTCCGTGTCCCTCGGTCAGTCCCACACTCGGAGCACCGTGCACAGTCCCGGTTTCCGTGTCCCTCGCTCAGACCCACACTGGGAGCACCGTGCGCAGTCCCGGTCTCCGTGTCCCTCGGTCAGACCCACACTCTGAGCACCGTGCACAGTCCCGGAATCCGTGTCCCTCGGTCAGACCCACACTCGGAGCACCGTGCACAGTCCCGGTCTCCGTGTCCCTCGGACAGACCCACACTCGGGGCACCGTGCACAGTCCCGGTCTCCGTGTCCCTCGGTCAGACCCACACTCGGAGCACCGTGCATAGCCCCGGTCTCCGTATCCCTCGGTTAGACCCACACTCGGAGCACCGTGCACAGTCCCGGTCACCGTATCCCTCGCTCTGACCCACAGTCGGAGCACCGTGCACAGTCCCGGTCTCCATGTCCCTCGGTCATACCCACACTCGGAGCACCGTGCACAGTCCCGGTCTCCGTGTCACTTGGTCAGACCCACACTCGGAGCACCGTGCACAGTCCCGGTCTCCGTCGGTCAGACCCACACTCGGAGCACCGTGCGCAGTCCCGGTCTCCGTACCCCTCGGTCAGACCCACACTCGGAGCACCGTGCGCAGTCCCGGTGTCCGTATCCCTCGGTCAGAGCCACACTCGGAGCACCGTGCACAGTCCTGGTCTCCGTATCCCTCGGTCAGACCCACAATCGGAGCACCGTGCACAGTCCCGGTCTCCGTGTCCCTCGGTCAGACCCACACTCGGAGCACCGTGCACAGTCCTGGTCTCCGTATCCCTCGGTCAGACCCACACTCTGAGCACCGTGCACAGTCCCGGTCTCCGTATCCCTCGGTTAGACCCACACTCTGAGCACATTCCCATTCTCCCTCTCCCTCGGTCAGACCCACACTCTGAGCACCGTGCACAGTCCCGGTCTCCGTATCCCTCGGTCAGACCCACACTCGGAGCACCGTGCACAGTCCCGGTCTCCATGTCCCTCGGTCAGACCCACACTCGGAGCACCGTGCGCATTCCCGGTCTCCCTCTCCCTCGGTCAGACCCACACTCGGAGCACCGTGCACAGTCCCGGTCTCCGTATCCCTCGGTCAGACCCACACTCGGAGCACCGTGCACAGTCCCGGTCTCCGTATCCCTCGCTCAGACCCATACTGGGAGCACCGTGCACAGTCCCGGTCTCCGTATCCCTCGGTCAGACCCACACTCGGAGCACCGTGCGCATTCCCGGTCTCCCTCTCCCTCGGTCAGACACACACTCGGAGCACCGTGCACAGTCCCGGTCTCCGTATCCCTCGGTCAGACCCACACTCGGAGCACCGTGCGCATTCCCGGTCTCCCTCTCCCTCGGTCAGACACACACTCGGAGCACCGTGCACAGTCCCGGTCTCCGTAACCCTTGCATAGACCCACACTCGGAGCACCGTGCACAGTCCCGGTCTCCGTATCCCTCGGTCAGACCCACACTCGGAGCACCGTGCACAGTCCCGGTCTCCATGTCCCTCGGTCATACCCACACTCGGAGCACCGTGCACAGTCCTGGTCTCCGCGCCCCTCGATTAGACCCACACTCGGAGCACCGTGCACAGTCCCGGTCTCCATGTCCCTCCGTCATACCCACACTCGGAGCACCGTGCACAGTCCCGGTCTCCGCGCCCCTCGATTAGACCCACACTCGGAGCACCGTGCGCAGTCCCGGTCTCCGTATCTCTCGGTCAGACCCACACTCGGAGCACCGTTGACAGTCCCGGTCTCCGTGTCCCTCGGTCAGTCCCACACTCGGAGCACCGTGCACAGTCCCGGTTTCCGTGTCCCTCGCTCAGACCCACACTGGGAGCACCGTGCGCAGTCCCGGTCTCCGTGTCCCTCGGTCAGACCCACACTCTGAGCACCGTGCACAGTCCCGGAATCCGTGTCCCTCGGTCAGACCCACACTCGGAGCACCGTGCACAGTCCCGGTCTCCGTGTCCCTCGGTCAGACCCACACTCGGAGCACCGTGCACGGTCCCGGTCTCCGTATCCCTCGGTCAGACCGACACTCGGAGCACCGTGCACAGTCCCGGTCTCCGTATCCCTTGGTCAGACCCACACTCGGAGCACCGTGTACAGTCCCGGTCTCCGTGTCCCTCGGTCAGACCCACACTCGGAGCACCGTGCACAGTCCCGGTCTCCGTATCCCTCGGTCAAACCCACACTCGGAGCGCCGTGCACAGTCCCGGTCTCCGTATCCCTCGGTCAGACACACACTCGGAGCATCGTGCACAGTCCCGGTCTCCGTATCCCTCGGTTAGACCCACACTCGGAGCACCGTGCACAGTCCCGGTCTCCGTATCCCTCGGTCAGACCCACACTCGGAGCACTGTGCACAGTCCCGGTCACCGTGTCCCTCGGTCAGACCCACACTCGGAGCACCGTGCACAGCCCCGGTCTCCGTGTCCCTCGGTTAGACCCACACTCGGAGCACCGTGCACAGTCCCGGTCCCCGTATCCCTCGGTTAGACCCACACTCGGAGCACCGTGCACAGTCCCGGTCTCCATGTCCCTCGGTCAGACCCACACTCGGAGCACCGTGTGCAGTCCCGGTCTCAGTGTCCCTCGGTTAGACCCACACTCTGAGCACCGTGCGCATTCCCGGTCTCCCTCTCCCTCGGTCAGACCCACACTCGGAGCACCGTGCACAGTCCCGGTCTCCGTATCCCTCGGTCAGACCCACACTCGGAGCACCGTGCACAGTCCCGGTCTCCGTATCCCTCGGTCAGACCCACACTCGGAGCACCGTGCACAGTCCCGGTCTCCATGTCCCTCGGTCAGACCCACACTCGGAGCACCGTGTGCAGTCCCGGTCTCAGTGTCCCTCGGTTAGACCCACACTCGGAGCACTGTGCGCATTCCCGGTCTCCCTCTCCCTCGGTCAGACCCACACTCGGAGCACCGTGCACAGTCCCGGTCTCCGTATCCCTCGGTCAGACCCACACTCGGAGCACCGTGCACAGTCCCGGTCTCCGTGTCCCTCGGACAGACCCACACTCGGGGCACCGTGCACAGTCCCGGTCTCCGTGTCCCTCGGTCAGACCCACACTCGGAGCACCGTGCATAGCCCCGGTCTCCGTATCCCTCGGTTAGACCCACACTCGGAGCACCGTGCACAGTCCCGGTCACCGTATCCCTCGCTCTGACCCACAGTCGGAGCACCGTGCACAGTCCCGGTCTCCATGTCCCTCGGTCAGACCCACACTCGGAGCACCGTGCACAGTCCCGGTCTCCGTGTCACTCGGTCAGACCCACACTCGGAGCACCGTGCACAGTCCCGGTCTCCGTCGGTCAGACCCACACTCGGAGCACCGTGCGCAGTCCCGGTCTCCGTACCCCTCGGTCAGACCCACACTCGGAGCACCGTGCGCAGTCCCGGTGTCCGTATCCCTCGGTCAGAGCCACACTCGGAGCACCGTGCACAGTCCTGGTCTCCGTATCCCTCGGTCAGACCCACAATCGGAGCACCGTGCACAGTCCCGGTCTCCGTGTCCCTCGGTCAGACCCACACTCGGAGCACCGTGCACAGTCCTGGTCTCCGTATCCCTCGGTCAGACCCACACTCTGAGCACCGTGCACAGTCCCGGTCTCCGTATCCCTCGGTTAGACCCACACTCTGAGCACATTCCCATTCTCCCTCTCCCTCGGTCAGACCCACACTCTGAGCACCGTGCACAGTCCCGGTCTCCGTATCCCTCGGTCAGACCCACACTCGGAGCACCGTGCACAGTCCCGGTCTCCATGTCCCTCGGTCAGACCCACACTCGGAGCACCGTGCGCATTCCCGGTCTCCCTCTCCCTCGGTCAGACCCACACTCGGAGCACCGTGCACAGTCCCGGTCTCCGTATCCCTCGGTCAGACCCACACTCGGAGCACCGTGCACAGTCCCGGTCTCCGTATCCCTCGCTCAGACCCATACTGGGAGCACCGTGCACAGTCCCGGTCTCCGTATCCCTCGGTCAGACCCACACTCGGAGCACCGTGCGCATTCCCGGTCTCCCTCTCCCTCGGTCAGACACACACTCGGAGCACCGTGCACAGTCCCGGTCTCCGTATCCCTCGGTCAGACCCACACTCGGAGCACCGTGCGCATTCCCGGTCTCCCTCTCCCTCGGTCAGACACACACTCGGAGCACCGTGCACAGTCACGGTCTCCGTAACCCTTGCATAGACCCACACTCGGAGCACCGTGCACAGTCCCGGTCTCCGTATCCCTCGGTCAGACCCACACTCGGAGCACCGTGCACAGTCCCGGTCTCCATGTCCCTCGGTCATACCCACACTCGGAGCACCGTGCACAGTCCTGGTCTCCGCGCCCCTCGATTAGACCCACACTCGGAGCACCGTGCACAGTCCCGGTCTCCATGTCCCTCCGTCATACCCACACTCGGAGCACCGTGCACAGTCCCGGTCTCCGCGCCCCTCGATTAGACCCACACTCGGAGCACCGTGCGCAGTCCCGGTCTCCGTATCTCTCGGTCAGACCCACACTCGGAGCACCGTTGACAGTCCCGGTCTCCGTGTCCCTCGGTCAGTCCCACACTCGGAGCACCGTGCGCAGTCCCGGTTTCCGTGTCCCTCGCTCAGACCCACACTGGGAGCACCGTGCGCAGTCCCGGTCTCCGTGTCCCTCGGTCAGACCCACACTCTGAGCACCGTGCACAGTCCCGGAATCCGTGTCCCTCGGTCAGACCCACACTCGGAGCACCGTGCACAGTCCCGGTCTCCGTGTCCCTCGGTCAGACCCACACTCGGAGCACCGTGCACAGTCCCGGTCTCCGTATCCCTCGGTCAGACCCACACTCGGAGCACCGTGCGCAGTCCCGGTCTCCGTACCCCTCGGTCAGACCCACACTCGGAGCACCGTGCGCAGTCCCGGTGTCCGTATCCCTCGGTCAGAGCCACACTCGGAGCACCGTGCACAGTCCTGGTCTCCGTATCCCTCGGTCAGACCCACAATCGGAGCACCGTGCACAGTCCCGGTCTCCGTGTCCCTCGGTCAGACCCACACTCGGAGCACCGTGCACAGTCCTGGTCTCCGTATCCCTCGGTCAGACCCACACTCTGAGCACCGTGCACAGTCCCGGTCTCCGTATCCCTCGGTTAGACCCACACTCTGAGCACATTCCCATTCTCCCTCTCCCTCGGTCAGACCCACACTCTGAGCACCGTGCACAGTCCCGGTCTCCGTATCCCTCGGTCAGACCCACACTCGGAGCACCGTGCACAGTCCCGGTCTCCATGTCCCTCGGTCAGACCCACACTCGGAGCACCGTGCGCATTCCCGGTCTCCCTCTCCCTCGGTCAGACCCACACTCGGAGCACCGTGCACAGTCCCGGTCTCCGTATCCCTCGGTCAGACCCACACTCGGAGCACCGTGCACAGTCCCGGTCTCCGTATCCCTCGCTCAGACCCATACTGGGAGCACCGTGCACAGTCCCGGTCTCCGTATCCCTCGGTCAGACCCACACTCGGAGCACCGTGCGCATTCCCGGTCTCCCTCTCCCTCGGTCAGACACACACTCGGAGCACCGTGCACAGTCCCGGTCTCCGTATCCCTCGGTCAGACCCACACTCGGAGCACCGTGCGCATTCCCGGTCTCCCTCTCCCTCGGTCAGACACACACTCGGAGCACCGTGCACAGTCCCGGTCTCCGTAACCCTTGCATAGACCCACACTCGGAGCACCGTGCACAGTCCCGGTCTCCGTATCCCTCGGTCAGACCCACACTCGGAGCACCGTGCACAGTCCCGGTCTCCATGTCCCTCGGTCATACCCACACTCGGAGCACCGTGCACAGTCCTGGTCTCCGCGCCCCTCGATTAGACCCACACTCGGAGCACCGTGCACAGTCCCGGTCTCCATGTCCCTCCGTCATACCCACACTCGGAGCACCGTGCACAGTCCCGGTCTCCGCGCCCCTCGATTAGACCCACACTCGGAGCACCGTGCGCAGTCCCGGTCTCCGTATCTCTCGGTCAGACCCACACTCGGAGCACCGTTGACAGTCCCGGTCTCCGTGTCCCTCGGTCAGTCCCACACTCGGAGCACCGTGCACAGTCCCGGTTTCCGTGTCCCTCGCTCAGACCCACACTGGGAGCACCGTGCGCAGTCCCGGTCTCCGTGTCCCTCGGTCAGACCCACACTCTGAGCACCGTGCACAGTCCCGGAATCCGTGTCCCTCGGTCAGACCCACACTCGGAGCACCGTGCACAGTCCCGGTCTCCGTGTCCCTCGGTCAGACCCACACTCGGAGCACCGTGCACAGTCCCGGTCTCCGTATCCCTCGGTCAGACCGACACTCGGAGCACCGTGCACAGTCCCGGTCTCCGTATCCCTTGGTCAGACCCACACTCGGAGCACCGTGCACAGTCCCGGTCTCCGTATCCCTCGGTCAGACCCACACTCGGAGCACCGTGCACAGTCCCGGTCACCGTGTACCTCGGTCAGACCCACACTCCGAGCACCGTGTACAGTCCCGGTCTCCGTGTCCCTCGGTCAGACCCACACTCGGAGCACCGTGCATAGTCCCGGTCTCCGTATCCCTCGGTCAAACCCACACTCGGAGCGCCGTGCACAGTCCCGGTCTCCGTATCCCTCGGTCAGACACACACTCGGAGCATCGTGCACAGTCCCGGTCTCCGTATCCCTCGGTTAGACCCACACTCGGAGCACCGTGCACAGTCCCGGTCTCCGTATCCCTCGGTCAGACCCACACTCGGAGCACTGTGCACAGTCCCGGTCACCGTGTCCCTCGGTCAGACCCACACTCGGAGCACCGTGCACAGCCCCGGTCTCCGTGTCCCTCGGTTAGACCCACACTCGGAGCACCGTGCACAGTCCCGGTCCCCGTATCCCTCGGTTAGACCCACACTCGGAGCACCGTGCACAGTCCCGGTCTCCGTATCCCTCGGTCAGACCCACACTCGGAGCACCGTGCACAGTCCCGGTCTCCATGTCCCTCGGTCAGACCCACACTCGGAGCACCGTGTGCAGTCCCGGTCTCAGTGTCCCTCGGTTAGACCCACACTCTGAGCACCGTGCGCATTCCCGGTCTCCCTCTCCCTCGGTCAGACCCACACTCGGAGCACCGTGCACAGTCCCGGTCTCCGTATCCCTCGGTCAGACCCACACTCGGAGCACCGTGCACAGTCCCGGTCTCCGTATCCCTCGGTCAGACCCACACTCGGAGCACCGTGCACAGTCCCGGTCTCCATGTCCCTCGGTCAGACCCACACTCGGAGCACCGTGTGCAGTCCCGGTCTCAGTGTCCCTCGGTTAGACCCACACTCGGAGCACTGTGCGCATTCCCGGTCTCCCTCTCCCTCGGTCAGACCCACACTCGGAGCACCGTGCACAGTCCCGGTCTCCGTATCCCTCGGTCAGACCCACACTCGGAGCACCGTGCACAGTCCCGGTCTCCGTGTCCCTCGGACAGACCCACACTCGGGGCACCGTGCACAGTCCCGGTCTCCGTGTCCCTCGGTCAGACCCACACTCGGAGCACCGTGCATAGCCCCGGTCTCCGTATCCCTCGGTTAGACCCACACTCGGAGCACCGTGCACAGTCCCGGTCACCGTATCCCTCGCTCTGACCCACAGTCGGAGCACCGTGCACAGTCCCGGTCTCCATGTCCCTCGGTCAGACCCACACTCGGAGCACCGTGCACAGTCCCGGTCTCCGTGTCACTCGGTCAGACCCACACTCGGAGCACCGTGCACAGTCCCGGTCTCCGTCGGTCAGACCCACACTCGGAGCACCGTGCGCAGTCCCGGTCTCCGTACCCCTCGGTCAGACCCACACTCGGAGCACCGTGCGCAGTCCCGGTGTCCGTATCCCTCGGTCAGAGCCACACTCGGAGCACCGTGCACAGTCCTGGTCTCCGTATCCCTCGGTCAGACCCACAATCGGAGCACCGTGCACAGTCCCGGTCTCCGTGTCCCTCGGTCAGACCCACACTCGGAGCACCGTGCACAGTCCTGGTCTCCGTATCCCTCGGTCAGACCCACACTCTGAGCACCGTGCACAGTCCCGGTCTCCGTATCCCTCGGTTAGACCCACACTCTGAGCACATTCCCATTCTCCCTCTCCCTCGGTCAGACCCACACTCTGAGCACCGTGCACAGTCCCGGTCTCCGTATCCCTCGGTCAGACCCACACTCGGAGCACCGTGCACAGTCCCGGTCTCCATGTCCCTCGGTCAGACCCACACTCGGAGCACCGTGCGCATTCCCGGTCTCCCTCTCCCTCGGTCAGACCCACACTCGGAGCACCGTGCACAGTCCCGGTCTCCGTATCCCTCGGTCAGACCCACACTCGGAGCACCGTGCACAGTCCCGGTCTCCGTATCCCTCGCTCAGACCCATACTGGGAGCACCGTGCACAGTCCCGGTCTCCGTATCCCTCGGTCAGACCCACACTCGGAGCACCGTGCGCATTCCCGGTCTCCCTCTCCCTCGGTCAGACACACACTCGGAGCACCGTGCACAGTCCCGGTCTCCGTATCCCTCGGTCAGACCCACACTCGGAGCACCGTGCGCATTCCCGGTCTCCCTCTCCCTCGGTCAGACACACACTCGGAGCACCGTGCACAGTCCCGGTCTCCGTAACCCTTGCATAGACCCACACTCGGAGCACCGTGCACAGTCCCGGTCTCCGTATCCCTCGGTCAGACCCACACTCGGAGCACCGTGCACAGTCCCGGTCTCCATGTCCCTCGGTCATACCCACACTCGGAGCACCGTGCACAGTCCTGGTCTCCGCGCCCCTCGATTAGACCCACACTCGGAGCACCGTGCACAGTCCCGGTCTCCATGTCCCTCCGTCATACCCACACTCGGAGCACCGTGCACAGTCCCGGTCTCCGCGCCCCTCGATTAGACCCACACTCGGAGCACCGTGCGCAGTCCCGGTCTCCGTATCTCTCGGTCAGACCCACACTCGGAGCACCGTTGACAGTCCCGGTCTCCGTGTCCCTCGGTCAGTCCCACACTCGGAGCACCGTGCGCAGTCCCGGTTTCCGTGTCCCTCGCTCAGACCCACACTGGGAGCACCGTGCGCAGTCCCGGTCTCCGTGTCCCTCGGTCAGACCCACACTCTGAGCACCGTGCACAGTCCCGGAATCCGTGTCCCTCGGTCAGACCCACACTCGGAGCACCGTGCACAGTCCCGGTCTCCGTGTCCCTCGGTCAGACCCACACTCGGAGCACCGTGCACAGTCCCGGTCTCCGTATCCCTCGGTCAGACCGACACTCGGAGCACCGTGCACAGTCCCGGTCTCCGTATCCCTTGGTCAGACCCACACTCGGAGCACCGTGCACAGTCCCGGTCTCCGTATCCCTCGGTCAGACCCACACTCGGAGCACCGTGCACAGTCCCGGTCACCGTGTACCTCGGTCAGACCCACACTCCGAGCACCGTGTACAGTCCCGGTCTCCGTGTCCCTCGGTCAGACCCACACTCGGAGCACCGTGCACAGTCCCGGTCTCCGTATCCCTCGGTCAAACCCACACTCGGAGCGCCGTGCACAGTCCCGGTCTCCGTATCCCTCGGTCAGACACACACTCGGAGCATCGTGCACAGTCCCGGTCTCCGTATCCCTCGGTTAGACCCACACTCGGAGCACCGTGCACAGTCCCGGTCCCTCGGTCAGACACACACTCGGAGCACCGTGCACAGTCCCGGTCTCCGTATCCCTCGGTCAGACCCACACTCGGAGCACCGTGCGCATTCCCGGTCTCCCTCTCCCTCGGTCAGACACACACTCGGAGCACCGTGCACAGTCCCGGTCTCCGTAACCCTTGCATAGACCCACACTCGGAGCACCGTGCACAGTCCCGGTCTCCGTATCCCTCGGTCAGACCCACACTCGGAGCACCGTGCACAGTCCCGGTCTCCATGTCCCTCGGTCATACCCACACTCGGAGCACCGTGCACAGTCCTGGTCTCCGCGCCCCTCGATTAGACCCACACTCGGAGCACCGTGCACAGTCCCGGTCTCCATGTCCCTCCGTCATACCCACACTCGGAGCACCGTGCACAGTCCCGGTCTCCGCGCCCCTCGATTAGACCCACACTCGGAGCACCGTGCGCAGTCCCGGTCTCCGTATCTCTCGGTCAGACCCACACTCGGAGCACCGTTGACAGTCCCGGTCTCCGTGTCCCTCGGTCAGTCCCACACTCGGAGCACCGTGCGCAGTCCCGGTTTCCGTGTCCCTCGCTCAGACCCACACTGGGAGCACCGTGCGCAGTCCCGGTCTCCGTGTCCCTCGGTCAGACCCACACTCTGAGCACCGTGCACAGTCCCGGAATCCGTGTCCCTCGGTCAGACCCACACTCGGAGCACCGTGCACAGTCCCGGTCTCCGTGTCCCTCGGTCAGACCCACACTCGGAGCACCGTGCACAGTCCCGGTCTCCGTATCCCTCGGTCAGACCGACACTCGGAGCACCGTGCACAGTCCCGGTCTCCGTATCCCTTGGTCAGACCCACACTCGGAGCACCGTGCACAGTCCCGGTCTCCGTATCCCTCGGTCAGACCCACACTCGGAGCACCGTGCACAGTCCCGGTCACCGTGTACCTCGGTCAGACCCACACTCCGAGCACCGTGTACAGTCCCGGTCTCCGTGTCCCTCGGTCAGACCCACACTCGGAGCACCGTGCACAGTCCCGGTCTCCGTATCCCTCGGTCAAACCCACACTCGGAGCGCCGTGCACAGTCCCGGTCTCCGTATCCCTCGGTCAGACACACACTCGGAGCATCGTGCACAGTCCCGGTCTCCGTATCCCTCGGTTAGACCCACACTCGGAGCACCGTGCACAGTCCCGGTCCCTCGGTCAGACCCACACTCGGATTAAACTCCATCTGCCATCTCTCCGCCCAAGTCTCCAAACAATCTAAATCCTGCTGTATCCTCTGACAGTCCTCATCGCTATCCGCAATTCATAGATATCATCGAATTATCATAGAAGGAGGCCATTCAGCCCATCGAGTCTGCACCGTCTCTTGGAAAGACACCCTACCCAAGGTCCACACCTCCACCCGATCCCCGTAACCCTGCTAACCTTTTTTGGACACTAAGGGACAATTTATCACGGCCAATCCACCTAACCCGCACATCTTTGGACTGTGGGAGGAAACCGGAGCACCCGGAGGAAACCCACGCACACACGGGGAGGACGTGCAGACTCCGCACAGACAGTGACCCAAGCCGGGAATCGAACCTGGGACCCTGGAGCTGTGAAGTGATTGTGCTAACCACTGTGCTGCCCAGGTCTGTGTGGGGTGTCTCGCCTGTCGCCAATCTCAGTAATTTGTCTTGCCCTCCCCGCTCCCGCAGGCGATCACAGCTCCCAGCTCGGGATCCACGCCACATCGGGAGACTCGGTCAACAGTGAGACGGCCCAGCTGGAGGAGGGCGAGGCTGGCCAACAGTCACTGCCGGGGCGGAGACTACGGAGAGAAGCCTGTACGTGTCCCAACTGCAAGGAGGCCGAGGGAAGGTGCGTACCGGAGGTGTGGGGAGACCGTCCTCCCTCCCTCTCTCTCTCTGTCGGTCTCTCGCTCTCCCTCTCTGTCCTGCTCTCTCTCTCCTGCCCTCCCTCCCTCTCTCTCTCCTGCGCTCTCTCTCTCTCTCCTGCGCTCTCTCTCTCTCTCCTGCACTCTCTCTCTCTCTCTCTCTCCTCTGCGCTCTCTCTCTCTCTCTCTCTCTCTCCTGCGCTCTCTCTCTCTCTCTCTCCTGCGCTCTCTCTCTCTCTGTCCTGCGCTCTCTCTCTCTGTCCTGCTCTCTCTCTCCTGCCCTCCCTCCCTCTCTCTGTCCTGCGCTCTCTCTCTCTCTCTCTCCTGCGCTCTCTCTCTCTCTCTCCTGCGCTCTCTCTCTCTCTCTCTCCTGCGCTCTCTCTCTCCTGCGCTCTCTCTCTTCCTCTCTCTCTCTCTCTCTCTCCTGCGCTCTCTCTCTCTCTGCGCTCTCTCTCTCTCCTGCCCTCCTCCCTCTCTGTCCTACGCGCTCTCTCTCTCTCTCTCCTGCGCTCTCTCTCCTGCGCTCTCTCTCTCTCTCTCCTGCGCTCTCTCTCTCCTGCGCTCTCTCTCTCTCCTGCGCTCTCTCTCTCTCTCTCCTGCGCTCTCTCTCTCTCTCTCCTGCGCTCTCTCTCTCTCTCTTCCTGCGCTCTCTCTCTCTCTCTCTCCTGCGCTCTCTCTCTCTCTCTCCTGCGCTCTCTCTCTCTCTCTCCTGCGCTCTCTCTCTCTCTGCGCTCTCTCTCTCTCCTGCGCTCTCTCTCTCTCTCTCCTGCGCTCTCTCTCTCTCCTCTCTCTCTCTCTCTCTCCTGCGCTCTCTCTCTCTCTCTCCTGCGCTCTCTCTCTCCTGCGCTCTCTCTCTTCTGCGCTCTCTCTCTCCTGCGCTCTCTCTCTCCTGCGCTCTCTCTCCTCCTGCGCTCTCTCCTCCTGCGCTCTCTCTCTCCTGCGCTCTCTCTCTCCTGCGCTCTCTCTCTCCTGCGCTCTCTCTCTCCTGCGCTCTCTCTCTCCTGCGCTCTCTCTCTCCTGCGCTCTCTCTCTCCTGCGCTCTCTCTCTCCTGCGCTCTCTCCTCTCCTCGCGCTCTCTCTCTCCTGCGCTCTCTCTCTCCTGCGCTCTCTCTCTCTCCTGCGCTCTCTCTCTCTCCTGCGCTCTCTCTCTCTCCTGCGCTCTCTCTCTCCTGCGCTCTCTCTCCTGCGCTCTCTCTCTCCTGCGCTCTCTCTCTCTCCTGCGCTCGCTCTCTCTCCTGCGCTCTCTCTCTGTCCTGCTCTCTCTCTCTGTCCTGCTCTCTCTCTCTCTCCTGCTCTCTCTCTCTGTCCTGCTCTCTCTCTCTGTCCTGCTCTCTCTCTCTGTCCTGCTCTCTCTCTGTCCTGCTCTCTCTCTCTGTCCTGCTTTCTCTCTCTGTCCTGCTTTCTCTCTCTGTCCTGCTTTCTCTCTCTGTCCTGCTCTCTCTCTGTCCTGCTCTCTCTCTGTCCTGCTCTCTCTCTGTCCTGCTCTCTCTCTGTCCTGCCCTCTCTCTGTCCTGCCCTCTCTCTGTCCTGCCCTCTCTCTGTCCTGCCCTCTCTCTGTCCTGCCCTCTCTCTGTCCTGCCCTCTCTCTGTCCTGCCCTCTCTCTGTCCTGCCCTCTCTCTGTCCTGCCCTCTCTCTGTCCTGCCCTCTCTCTGTCCTGCCCTCTCTCTGTCCTGCCCTCTCTCTGTCCTGCCCTCTCTCTGTCCTGCCCTCTCTCTGTCCTGCCCTCTCTCTGTCCTGCCCTCTCTCTGTCCTGCCCTCTCTCTGTCCTGCCCTCTCTCTGTCCTGCCCTCTCTCTGTCCTGCCCTCTCTCTGTCCTGCCCTCTCTCTGTCCTGCCCTCTCTCTGTCCTGCCCTCTCTCTGTCCTGCCCTCTCTCTGTCCTGCCCTCTCTCTGTCCTGCCCTCTCTCTGTCCTGCCCTCTCTCTGTCCTGCCCTCTCTCTGTCCTGCCCTCTCTCTGTCCTGCCCTCTCTCTGTCCTGCCCTCTCTCTGTCCTGCCCTCTCTCTGTCCTGCCCTCTCTCTGTCCTGCCCTCTCTCTGTCCTGCCCTCTCTCTGTCCTGCCCTCTCTCTCTCTCTCTGTCCTGCCCTCCTCTCTCTCTCTCTGTCCTGCCCTCTCTCTCTCTCTCTGTCCTGCCCTCTCTCTCTCTCTCTGTCCTGCCCTCTCTCTCTCTCTCTGTCCTGCCCTCTCTCTCTCTCTCTGTCCTGCCCTCTCTCTCTCTCTCTGTCCTGCCCTCTCTCTCTCTCTCTCTCCTGCCCTCTCTCTCTCTCTCTCCTGCCCTCTCTCTCTCTCTCTCCTGCCCTCTCTCTCTCTCTCTCCTGCCCTCTCTCTCTCTCTCTCCTGCCCTCTCTCTCGCTCTCTCCTGCTCTCTCTCTCTCTCTCTCTCCTGCGCTCTCTCTCTCTCTCTCTCCTGCGCTCTCTCTCTCTCTCTCTCCTGCGCTCTCTCTCTCTCTCTCTCCTGCGCTCTCTCTCTCTCTCTCCTGCGCGCTCTCTCTCTCTCCTGCGCTCTCACTCTCTCTCCTGCGCTCTCTCTCTCTCTCCTGCGCTCTCTCTCTCTCTCTGTCCTGCGCTCTCTCTCTCTCTCTGTCCTGCGCTCTCTCTCTCTCTGTCCTGCTCTCCCTCTCTCTCTCTGTCCTGCTCTCCCTCTCTCTCTCTGTCCTGCTCTCTCTCTCTTACTCTCTCTCTCTCTCCTGCCCTCCCTCTCTCTCTTTGTCCTGCTCTCTATCTCTCTCTCTCTCCTGCGCTCTCTCTCTCTCTCTCTCCCTCTCCTACGCTCTCTCTCTCTCTCTCTCCTGCGCTCTCTCTCTCTCTCTCTCTCCTGCGATCTCTCTCCTGCGCGCTCTCTCTCTCTCTCTCTCTCTCTCTCTCTTTCTCTCTCTCCAGCACTCTCTCTCTCTCTCTCTCTCTCTCTCCTGCGCTCTCTCTCTCCTGCGCTCTCTCTCTCTCTCTGTCTCTCTCCTGCGCTCTCTCTCTCTCTCTCTCTCTCTCCTGCGCTCTCTCTCTCTCTCTCTCTCCTGCGCTCTCTCTCTCTCTCCTGCGCTCTCTCTCCTGCGCTCTCTCTCCTGCGCTCTCTCTCCTGCGCTCTCTCTCCTGCGCTCTCCTCTCTCCTGCGCTCTCTCTCCTGCGCTCTCTCTCTCCTGCGCTCTTCTCTCCTGCGCTCTTCTCCTGCGCTCTCTCTCCTGCGCTCTCTCTCCTGCGCTCTCTCTCTCCTGCGCTCTCTCTCTCTCTCTCTCTCTCCTGCGCTCTCTCTCGCTCTCTCTCTCCTGCCCTCTCCTCTCCTGCGCTCTCTCTCTCTCTCTCCTGCGCTCTCTCTCTCCTGCGCTCTCTCTCTCTCCTGCGCTCTCTCTCTCTCTCTCTCTCCCGCTCTCTCTCTCTCTGTCCGCTCTCTCTCTCTCTCTCTCTCTCTGTCCCGCTCTCTCTCTCTCTGTCCCGCTCTCTCTCTCTCTGTCCCGCTCTCTCTCTCTCTGTCCCGCTCTCTCTCTCTCTGTCCCGCTCTCTCTCTCTGTCCCGCTCTCTCTCTCTCTGTCCCGCTCTCTCTCTCTCTGTCCCGCTCTCTCTCTCTCTGTCCCGCTCTCTCTCTCTCTGTCCCGCTCTCTCTCTCTCTGTCCCGCTCTCTCTCTCTCTGTCCCGCTCTCTCTCTCTCTGTCCCGCTCTCTCTCTCTCTGTCCCGCTCTCTCTCTCTCTGTCCCGCTCTCTCTCTCTCTGTCCCGATCTCTCTCTCTCTGTCCCGCTCTCTCTCTCTCTGTCCCGATCTCTCTCTCTCTGTCCCGCTCTCTCTCTCTCTCTGTCCCGCTCTCTCTCTCTCTCTGTCCCGCTCTCTCTCTCTCTCTGTCCCGCTCTCTCTCTCTCTCTGTCCCGCTCTCTCTCTCTCTCTGTCCCGCTCTCTCTCTCTCTCTGTCCCGCTCTCTCTCTCTCTCTGTCCCGCTCTCTCTCTCTCTCTGTCCCGCTCTCTCTCTCTCTCTGTCCCGCTCTCTCTCTCTCTCTGTCCCGCTCTCTCTCTCTCTCTGTCCCGCTCTCTCTCTCTCTCTGTCCCGCTCTCTCTCTCTCTCTGTCCCGCTCTCTCTCTCTCTCTGTCCCGCTCTCTCTCTCTCTCTCTGTCCCGCTCTCTCTCTCTCTCTGTCCCGCTCTCTCTCTCTCTCTGTCCCGCTCTCTCTCTCTCTCTGTCCCGCTCTCTCTCTCTCTCTGTCCCGCTCTCTCTCTCTCTCTGTCCCGCTCTCTCTCTCTCTCTGTCCCGCTCTCTCTCTCCTGCGCTCTCTCTCTCTCTCCTGCGCTCTCTCTCTCTCTCCTGCGCTCTCTCTCTCCTGCGCTCTCTCTCTCTCTGTCCCGCTCTCGCTCTCTCTGTCCCGCTCTCGCTCTCTCTGTCCCGCTCTCGCTCTCTCTGTCCCGCTCTCGCTCTCTCTGTCCGCTCTCGCTCTCTCTGTCCCGCTCTCGCTCTCTCTGTCCCGCTCTCGCTCTCTCTGTCCCGCTCTCGCTCTCTCTGTCCCGCTCTCGCTCTCTCTGTCCCGCTCTCGCTCTCTCTGTCCCGCTCTCGCTCTCTCTGTCCCGCTCTCTCTCTCTGTCCGCTCTCTCTCTTCCGCTCTCTCTCTGTCCCGCTCTCTCTCTGTCCCGCTCTCTCTCTCTGTCCCGCTCTCTCTCTGTTCCCTCTCTCTCTCTGTCCGCTCTCTCTCTCTGTCCCGCTCTCTCTCTCTGTCCCGCTCTCTCTCTCTGTCCGCTCTCTCTCTCTGTCCCGCTCTCTCTCTCTGTCCCGCTCTCTCTCTCTGTCCCGCTCTCTCTCTCTGTCCCGCTCTCTCTCTCTGTCCCGCTCTCTCTCTCTGTCCCGCTCTCTCTCTCTGTCCCGCTCTCTCTCTCTCTGTCCCGCTCTCTCTCTCTGTCCCGCTCTCTCTCTCTGTCCCGCTCTCTCTCTCTGTCCCGCTCTCTCTCTCTCTCCCGCTCTCTCTCTCTTCCCGCTCTCTCTCTTCTCCGTCTCTCTCTCTCTCCGCTCTCTCTCTCTCTCCCGCTCTCTCTCTCTCTCCCGCTCTCTCTCTCTCTCCCGCTCTCTCTCTCTCTCCCGCTCTCTCTCTCTCTCCCGCTCTCTCTCTCTCTCCCGCTCTCTCTCTCTCTCCCGCTCTCTCTCTCTCTCCCGCTCTCTCTCTCTCTCCCGCTCTCTCTCTCTCTCCCGCTCTCTCTCTCTCTCCCGCTCTCTCTCTCTCTCCCGCTCTCTCTCTCTCTCCCGCTCTCTCTCTCTCTCCCGCTCTCTCTCTCTCTCCCGCTCTCTCTCTCTCTCCCGCTCTCTCTCTCTCTCCCGCTCTCTCTCTCTCTCCCGCTCTCTCTCTCTCTCCCGCTCTCTCTCTCTCTCCCGCTCTCTCTCTCTCTCCCGCTCTCTCTCTCTCTCCGCTCTCTCTCTCTCTCCCGCTCTCTCTCTCTCTCCCGCTCTCTCTCTCTCTCCCGCTCTCTCTCTCTCTCCCGCTCTCTCTCTCTCTCCCGCTCTCTCTTCTCTCCCTGTCTCTCGTCTCTCTCTCCCGCTCTCTCTCTCTCTCCCGCTCTCTCTTTCTCTCCCTGTCTCTCTCTCTCTCTCTCCCCGCTCTCTCTCTCTCTCCCTCTCTCTGTCTCTCTCTCTGTCTCTCTCTCTCTCTCTGTCTCTCTCTCTCTCTCTGTCTCTCTCTCTCTCTCTGTCTCTCTCTCTCTCTCTCTGTCTCTCTCTCTCTCTCTGTCTCTTACTTCTCCTCTCTCTCTCTCTCTCCTGCGCTCTCTCTCTCTCTCTCCTGCTCGCTCGCTCTCTCCGTCTGCTCTCTCTCTCTCTGCGCTCTCTCTCTCTCTCCTGCGCGCTCTCTCTCTCTCTCCTGCGCTCTCTCTCTCTCTCTCTCCTGCGCTCTCTCTCTCTCTCTCCTGCACTCTCTCTCTCTCTCTCTCTCCTCTGCGCTCTCTCTCTCTCTCTCTCTCTCTGCGCGCTCTCTCTCGCTCTCTCCTGCGCGCTCTCTCTCTCTCTCTCCTGCGCTCTCTCTCTCTCTGTCCTGCGCTCTCTCTCTCTGTCCTGCTCTCTCTCTCCTGCCTCCCTCCCTCTCTCTGTCCTACGCTCTCTCTCTCTCTCTCTCTCCTGCGCTCTCTCTCTCTCTCCTGCGCTCTCTCTCTCTCTCTCCTGCGCTCTCTCTCTCTCTCCTGCGCTCTCTCTCTCTCTCTCCTGCGCTCTCTCTCTCTCTCCTGCGCGCTCTCTCTCTCCTGCCCTCCCTCCCTCTCTGTCCTACGCGCTCTCTCTCTCTCTCTCTCCTGCGCTCTCTCTCTCTCTCCTGCGCTCTCTCTCTCTCTCTCTCCTGTGCTCTCTCTCTCTCTCTCCTGCGCTCTCTCTCTCTCTCTCCTGCGCTCTCTCTCTCTCTCTCCTGCGCTCTCTCTCTCTCTCCTGCGCTCTCTCTCTCTCCTGCGCTCTCTCTCTCTCCTGCCCTCCCTCCCTCTCTGTCCTACGCGCTCTCTCTCTCTCTCTCCTGCGCTCTCTCTCTCTCCTGCGCTCTCTCTCTCTCTCCTGCGCTCTCTCTCTCTCTCCTGCGCTCTCTCTCTCCTGCGCTCTCTCTCTCTCCTGCGCTCTCTCTCTCTCCTGCGCTCTCTCTCTCTCTCTCCTGCGCTCTCTCTCTCTCTCTCCTGCGCTCTCTCTCTCTCTCTCCTGCGCTCTCTCTCTCTCTCTCCTGCGCTCTCTCTCTCTCTCTCTCCTGCGCTCTCTCTCTCCTGCGCTCTCTCTCTATCCTGCGCTCTCTCTCTCCTGCGCGCTCTCTCCTGCGCGCTCTCTCTCTCCTGCGCGCTCTCTCTCTCCTGCGCTCTCTCTCTCTCCTGCGCTCTCTCTCTCTCCTGCGCTCTCTCTCTCTCCTGCGCTCTCTCTCTCTCCTGCGCTCTCTCTCTCCTGCGCTCTCTCTCTCCTGCGCTCTCTCTCTCTCCTGCGCTCTCTCTCTCTCCTGCGCTCTCTCTCTCTCCTGCGCTCTCTCTCTCTGTCCTCTCTCTCTCCTGCGCTCTCTCTCTCCTGCGCTCTCTCGCTCCTGCCCTCTCTCTCCTGCCCTCTCTCTCTCTGTCCTCTCTCTCTCTGTCCTCTCTCTCTCTGTCCTCTCTCTCTCTGTCCTCTCTCTCTCTGTCCTCTCTCTCTCTGTCCTCTCTCTCCTCTGTCCTCTCTCTCTCTGTCCTCTCTCTCTCTCTGTCCTCTCTCTCTCTCTGTCCTCTCTCTCTCTCTGTCCTCTCTCTCTCTCTGCCCTCTCTCTCTCTCTGTCCTCTCTCTCTCTGTCCTCTCTCTCTCTGTCCTCTCTCTCTCTGTCCTCTCTCTCTCCTGCCCTCCTCTCTCTCTGTCCTGCTCTCTCTCTCTGTCCTGCTCTCTCTCTCTGTCCTGCTCTCTCTCTCTGTCCTGCTCTCTCTCTCTGTCCTGCTCTCTCTCTCTGTCCTGCTCTCTCTCTCTGTCCTGCTCTCTCTCTCTGTCCTGCTCTCTCTCTCTGTCCTGCTCTCTCTCTCTGTCCTGCTCTCCTCTCTCTGTCCTGCTCTCTCTCTCTGTCCTGCTCTCTCTCTCTGTCCTGCTTTCTCTCTCTGTCCTGCTCTCTCTCTGTCTGCTCTCTCTCTGTCCTGCTCTCTCTCTGTCCTGCTCTCTCTCTGTCCTGCTCTCTCTCTGTCCTGCTCTCTCTCTGTCCTGCTCTCTCTCTGTCCTGCCCTCTCTCTGTCCTGCCCTCTCTCTGTCCTGCCCTCTCTCTGTCCTGCCCTCTCTCTGTCCTGCCCTCTCTCTGTCCTGCCCTCTCTCTGTCCTGCCCTCTCTCTGTCCTGCCCTCTCTCTGTCCTGCCTCTCTCTGTCCTGCCCTCTCTCTGTCCTGCCCTCTCTCTGTCCTGCCCTCTCTCTGTCCTGCCCTCTCTCTGTCCTGCCCTCTCTCTGCCCTCTCTCTCTCTCTGTCCTGCCCTCTCTCTCTCTCTGTCCTGCCCTCTCTCTCTCTCTCTCCTGCCCTCTCTCTCTCTCTCCTGCCCTCTCTCTCTCTCTCCTGCCCTCTCTCGCTCTCTCCTGCCCTCTCTCGCTCTCTCCTGCCCTCTCTCGCTCTCTCCTGCGCTCTCTCTCTCTCTCTCCTGCGCTCTCTCTCTCTCTCTCCTGCGCTCTCTCTCTCTCTCTCCTGCGCTCTCTCTCTCTCTCGTCTCCTGCGCTCTCTCTCTCTCTCTCCTGCGCTCTCTCTCTCTCCTGCGCTCTCTCTCTCTCTCCTGCGCTCTCACTCTCTCTCCTGCGCTCTCACATCTCTCTCCTGCGCTCTCTCTCTCTCCTGCGCTCTCTCTCTCTCTCTCTGCGCTCTCTCTCTCTCTCTCCTGCGCTCTCTCTCTCTCTCTCCTGCGCGCCCTCTCTCTCCTGCGCTCTCACTCTCTCTCCTGCGCTCTCTCTCTCTCTCCTGCGCTCTCTCTCTCTCTCTCTCCTGCGCTCTCTCTCTCTCTCTCTCTCTCCCTGCGCTCTCTCTCTCTCTCTCTCTCTCTCCTGCGCTCTCTCTCTCCTGCGCGCTCTCTCTCTCTCCTGCGCGCTCTCTCTCTCTCCTGCGCGCTCTCTCTCTCCTGCGCTCTCACTCTCTCTCCTGCGCTCTCTCTCCTGCGCTCTCTCTCTCTCTCTCTCTCTGTCCTGCGCTCTCTCTCTCTCTGTCCTGCTCTCCCTCTCTCTCTCTGTCCTGCTCTCTCTCTCTTACTCTCTCTCTCTCTCCTGCCCTCCCTCTCTCTCTTTGTCCTGCTCTCTATCTCTCTCTCTCTCCTGCGCTCTCTCTCTCTCTCTCCCTCTCCTGCGCTCTCTCTCTCTCTCTCTCCTGCGCTCTCTCTCTCTCTCTCCTGCGCTCTCTCTCTCTCTCTCTGCAATCTCTCTCCTGCGCGCTCTCTCTCTCTCTCTCTCTCTCTCTCCTGCGCGCGCGCTCTCTCTCTCTCTCTCTCCAGCACACTCTCTCTCTCTCTCTCTCTCCTGCGCTCTCTCTCTCTCTCTCTCTCTCTCTGCGCTCTCTCTCTCTCTCTGTCTCTCTCCTGCGCTCTCTCTCTCTCTCTGTCTCTCTCCTGCGCTCTCTCTCTCTCTCTCTCTCTCCTGCGCTCTCTCTCTCTCTCTCTCTCCTGCGCTCTCTCTCCTGCGCTCTCTCTCTCTCCTGCGCTCTCTCTCTCTTTCTCTCCTGCGCTCTCTCTCGCTCTCTCTCTCCTGCGCTCTCTCTCTCTCCTGCGCTCTCTCTCTCCTGCGCTCTCTCTCTCCTGCGCTCTCTCTCTCCTGCGCTCTCTCTCTCCTGCGCTCTCTCTCTCCTGCGCTCTCTCTCTCCTGCGCTCTCTCTCTCCTGCGCTCTCTCTCCCGCTCTCTCTCTCTCTGTCCCGCTCTCTCTCTCTCTCTCTGTCCCGCTCTCTCTCTCTCTCTCTGTCCCGCTCTCTCTCTCTCTCTCTCTCTGTCCCGCTCTCTCTCTCTCTCTCTCTCTGTCCCGCTCTCTCTCTCTCTCTCTCTCTGTCCCGCTCTCTCTCTCTCTCTCTCTCTGTCCCGCTCTCTCTCTCTCTCTGTCCCGCTCTCTCTCTCTCTCTGTCCCGCTCTCTCTCTCTCTCTGTCCGCTCTCTCTCTGTCCCGCTCTCTCTCTCCTGTGCTCTCTCTCTCTCTCCTGCGCTCTCTCTCTCTCCTGCGCTCTCTCTCTCTCTCTCTCTGTCCCGCTCTCTCTCTCTCTCTCTCTCTGTCCCGCTCTCTCTC
>NW_027309381.1:0-35000 GCF_047496885.1 Scyliorhinus torazame | reverse complement strand
CGACTGCTTTGAAACCTGACTTGTTGCTGGTCTTGAATGCTGAGTCTATGCATTGCGCAGTGATTCCAAGCAATCTCCGGGACAGCTGTGTCCTGCAAATTGAAAAGATTTAGCTCACCCTAGCTCAGTCAGCTGACTCCTGCAATTGAAGCTAGGCTTCGGAGAGGCCCTGCTGCGGAGCCTTCCACCGCAGTGAGGAATTTTTAATTCCTGCCTTCGGCGTCCAAGCTTTTCTTTTGAGCTTTACCCCCAGCGATATTCCTCTGGCGGAGCTTATTTTCGAGCTTATCGCAACCTTCTTAGATAGTTACCGTCGGCCATGCAGGATTTTAGTCCTTCTCTGTAGATTTTGCAAGGCTTTTGGGATTTACCGTTTGCCTGGTTATGGGGCGAGGGTGGGAGATTGGGTCCAGGCAGGATGATCTTTCAGAAGGTCGGTGCACGGTTCTATGGATGAGCATTAAAGGATTAAAGCCAGGATCTACCTCCATGCGTGCTTGAACACACAGCTCTTAATCCAGACGTAGACGGATTCCTGACTGTGGATCTAGCTCTATAATATCATTAGATGGTAGTGTACACAATCCCCAAATTAACCCATTTCTACCGGACACTATTACTACATTCAGCTGTACCAATATATACCCTCAATTACAGGGTCAGTACTGAGGGAGTGCCGCACTGTCAGAGGGTCATTACTGAGGGAGTGCCGCACTGTCAGAGGGTCAGTACTGAGGGAGTGCTGCACTGTCAGAGGGTCAGTACTGAGGGAGCGCCGCACTGTCAGAGGGTCAGTACTGATGGAGCGCCGCACTGTCAGAGGGTCAGTACTGAGGGAGTGCCGCACTGTCAGAGGGTCAGCACTGAGGGAGTGCCGCACTGTCGGAGGGTCAGTACTGAGGGAGCGCCGCACTGTCAGAGGGTCAGTACGGAGGGAGCGCCGCGCTGTCAGAGGGTCAGCACTGAGGGAGTGCCGCACTGTCAGAGGGTCAGTACTGAGGGAGTGCCGCACTGTCAGAGGGTCAGTACTGAGGGAGTGCTGCACTGTCAGAGGGTCAGTACTGAGGGAGTGCCGCACTGTCAGAGGGTCAGTACTGAGGGAGTGCCGCACTGTCAGAGGGTCAGCACTGAGGGAGTGCCGCACTGTCGGAGGGTCAGTACTGAGGGAGTGCCGCACTGTCAGAGGGTCAGTACTGAGGGAGTGCTGCACTGTCAGAGGGTCAGCACGGAGGGAGTGCCGCACTGTCGGAGGGTCAGTACTGAGGGAGCGCCGCACTGTCAGAGGGTCAGTACGGAGGGAGCGCCGCGCTGTCAGAGGGTCAGCACTGAGGGAGTGCCGCACTGTCAGAGGGTCAGTACTGAGGGAGTGCCGCACTGTCAGAGGGTCAGTACTGAGGGAGTGCCGCACTGTCAGAGGGTCAGTACTGAGGGAGTGCCGCACTGTCAGAGGGTCAGTACTGAGTGAGTGCCGCACTGTCAGAGGGTCAGTACTGAGGGAGTGCCGCACTGTCAGAAAGTCAGTACTGAGGGAGTGCCGCACTGTCAGAGGGTCAGTACCGAGGGAGTGCCGCACTGTCAGAGGGTCAGTACTGAGGGAGTGCCGCACTGTCAGAGGGTCAGTGCTGAGGGAGCGCCGCACTGTCAGAGGGTCAGCACTGAGGGAGCGCCGCACTGTCAGAGGGTCAGTACTGAGGGAGTGCCGCACTGTCAGAGGGTCAGTACTGAGGGAGTGCCGCACTGTCAGAGGGTCAGTACTGAGGGAGTGCCGCACTGTCAGAGGGTCAGTACTGAGGGAGTGCCGCACTGTCTGAGGGTCAGTACTGAGGGAGTGCCGCACTGTCAGAGGGTCAGTACTGAGGGAGTGCCGCACTGTCAGAGGGTCAGTACTGAGGGAGTGCCGCACTGTCTGAGGGTCAGTACTGAGGGAGTGCCGCACTGTCAGAGGGTCAGTACTGAGGGAATGCCGCACTGTCAGAGGGTCAGTACTGAGGGAGTGCGACACTGTCAGAGGGTCAGTACTGAGGGAGTGCCACACTGTCAGAGGGTCAGTACTGAGGGAGTGCCACACTGTCAGAGGGTCAGTACTGAGGGAGTGCCGCACTGTCAGAGGGTCAGTACTGAGGGAGTGCTGCACTGTCAGAGGGTCAGCACGGAGGGAGTGCCGCACTGTCGGAGGGTCAGTACTGAGGGAGCGCCGCACTGTCAGAGGGTCAGTACGGAGGGAGCGCCGCGCTGTCAGAGGGTCAGCACTGAGGGAGTGCCGCACTGTCAGAGGGTCAGTACTGAGGGAGTGCCGCACTGTCAGAGGGTCAGTACTGAGGGAGTGCCGCACTGTCAGAGGGTCAGTACTGAGGGAGTGCCGCACTGTCAGAAAGTCAGTACTGAGGGAGTGCCGCACTGTCAGAGGGTCAGTACTGAGGGAGTGCCGCACTGTCAGAAAGTCAGTACTGAGGGAGTGCCGCACTGTCAGAGGGTCAGTACCGAGGGAGTGCCGCACTGTCAGAGGGTCAGTACTGAGGGAGTGCCGCACTGTCAGAGGGTCAGTACTGAGGGAGCGCCGCACTGTCAGAGGGTCAGCACTGAGGGAGCGCCGCACTGTCAGAGGGTCAGTACTGAGGGAGTGCCGCACTGTCAGAGGGTCAGTACTGAGGGAGTGCCGCACTGTCAGAGGGTCAGTACTGAGGGAGTGCCGCACTGTCAGAGGGTCAGTACTGAGGGAGTGCCGCACTGTCTGAGGGTCAGTACTGAGGGAGTGCCGCACTGTCAGAGGGTCAGTACTGAGGGAGTGCCGCACTGTCAGAGGGTCAGTACTGAGGGAGTGCCGCACTGTCTGAGGGTCAGTACTGAGGGAGTGCCGCACTGTCAGAGGGTCAGTACTGAGGGAATGCCGCACTGTCAGAGGGTCAGTACTGAGGGAGTGCGACACTGTCAGAGGGTCAGTACTGAGGGAGTGCCACACTGTCAGAGGGTCAGTACTGAGGGAGTGCCACACTGTCAGAGGGTCAGTACTGAGGGAGTGCTGCACTGTCAGAGGGTCAGTACTGATGGAGTGCCGCACTGTCAGAGAGTCAGTACTGAGGGACTGCCGCACTGTCAGAGGGTCAGTACTGAGGGAGTGCCGCACTGTCAGAGGGTCAGTACTGAGGGAGTGTTGCACTGTCAGAGGGTCAGGACTGAGCGAGTGCCGCACTGTCAGAGGGTCAGTACTGAGGGAGTGCCGCACTGTCAGAGGGTCAGTACTGAGGGAGTGCCGCACCGTCAGAGTGTCAGTACTGAGGGAGTGACGCACTGTCAGAGGGTCAGTACTGAGGGAGTGCTGCACTGTCAGAGGGTCAGTACTGAGGGAGTGCCGCACTGTCAGAGGGTCAGTACTGAGGGAGTGTGGCACTGTCAGAGGGTCAGTACTGAGGGAGTGCTGCACTGCCAGAGGTACAGTACTGAGGGAGCGCCGCACTGTCAGAGGGTCAGTACTGAGGGAGTGCTGCAGTCAGAGGGTCAGTACTGAGGGAGTGCCGCACTGTCAGAGGGTCAGTACTGAGGGAGTGCCGCACTGTCAGAGGGTCAATACTGAGGGAGTGCCGCACTGTCAGAGGGTCAGTACTGAGGGAGTGCCGCACTGTCAGAGGGTCAGTACTGAGGGAGTGCCGCACTGTCAGAGGGTCAGTACTGAGGGAGTGCCGCACTGTCAGAGGGTCAATACTGAGGGAGTGCCGCACTGTCAGAGGGTCAGTACTGAGGGAGTGCCGCACTGTCAGAGGGTCAGTCCTGAGGGAGTGCCCACTGTCAGAGGGTCAGTACTGAGGGAGTGCCGCACTGTCAGAGGGTCAGTACTGAGGGAGTGCCGCACTGTCAGAGGGTCAGTACTGAGGGAGTGCCGCACTGTCAGAGAGTCAGTACTGAGGGAGTGCCGCACTGTCAGAGGGTCAGTACTGAGGGAGTACCGCACTGTCAGAGGGTCAGTACCGAGGGAGTGCCGCACTGTCAGAGGGTCAGTACTGAGGGAGTGCTGCACTGTCAGAGGGTCAGTACTGAGGGAGTGCCTCACTGTCAGAGGGTCAGTACTGAGGGAGTGCCACACTGTCAGAGGGTCAGTACTGAGGGAGTGCCACACTGTCAGAGGGTCAGTACTGAGGGAGTGCCGCACTGTCAGAGGGTCAGTACTGATGGAGTGCCGCACTGTCAGAGAGTCAGTACTGAGGGACTGCTGCACTGTCAGAGGGTCAGTACTGAGGGAGTGCCACACTGTCAGAGGGTCAGTACTGAGGGAGTGCCACACTGTCAGCGGGTCAGTACTGATGGAGTGCCGCACTGTCAGAGAGTCAGGACTGAGGGAGTGCTGCACTGTCAGAGGGTCAGTACTGATGGACTGCCGCACTGTCACTGAGTCAGTACTGAGGGAGTGCTGCACTGTCAGAGGGTCAGTACTGATGGAGTGCCGCACTGTCAGAGAGTCAGTACTGAGGGAGTGCCACACTGTCAGAGGGTCAGGACTGAGGGAGTGCTGCACTGTCAGAGGGTCAGTACTGAGGGAGTGCCGCACTGTCGGAGGGTCAGTACTGAGGGAGTGCTGCACTGTCAGAGGGTCAGTACTAAGGGAGTGCCGCACTGTCGGAGGGTCAGTACTGAGGGAGTGCTGCACTGTCAGAGGGTCAGTACTGAGGGAGTGCCGCACTGTCAGAGAGTCAGTACTGAGGGAGTGCCGCACTGTCAGAGGGTCAGTACTGAGGGAGTGCCGCACTGTCAGAGGATCAGTACTGAGGGAGTGCCGCACTGTCAGAGGGTCAGTACTGAGGGAGTGCCGCACTGTCAGAGGGTCAGTACTGAAAGAGTGCCGCACTGTCAGAGGGTCAGTACTGAAGGAGTGCCGCACTGTCAGAGAGTTAGTACTGAGGGTGTGCCGCACTTTCAGAGGGTCAGTACTGAGGGAGTGCCGCACTGTCGGAGGGACAGAACTGAGTGAGTGCTGCACTGTCAGGGGGTCAGTACTGAGGGAGTGCCGCACTGTCAGGGGGTCAGTACTGAGGGAGTGCCACACTGTCAGAGGGTCAGGACTGAGGGAATGCTGCACTGTCAGAGGGTCAGTACTGAAGGAGTGCTGCACTGTCAGAGGGTCAGTACTGAGGGAGTGCTGCACTGTCGGCGGGTCAGTACTGAGGGAGTGCTGCACTGTCAGAGGGTCAGTGCTGAGGGAGTGCCGCACTGTCAGAATGTCAGTACTGAGGGAGTGCCGCACTGTCAGAGGGTCAGCACTGAGGAAGTGCCGCACTGTCGGATGGTCAGTGCTGAGGAAGTGCTGCACTGTCAGAGGGTCAGTGCTGGGGGAGTGCCGCTCTGTCAGGGGGTCAGTACTGAGGGAGTGCTGCACTGTCAGAGGGTGAGTACTGAGGGAGTGCCGCACTGTCAGAGGGTCCGTACTGAGGGAGTGCCGCACTGTCAGAGGGTCAGTACTGAAGGAGTGCCGCACTGTCAGAGGCTCAGGACTGAGGGAGTGCCGCACTGTCAGAGGTTCAATACTGAGGGAGTGCTGCAGTCAGAGGGTCAGTACTGAGGGAGTGCCGCACTGTCAGAGGGTCAGTACTGAGGGAGTGCCGCACTGTCAGAGGGTCAATACTGAGGGAGTGCCGCACTGTCAGAGGATCAGTACTGAGGGAGTGCCGCACTGTCAGAGGGTCAGTACTGAGGGAGTGCCGCACTGTCAGAGAGTCAGTACTGAGGGAGTGCCGCACTGTCAGAGGGTCAGTACTGTGGGAGTGCCACACTGTCAGAGGGTCAGTATTGAGGGAGTGCCGCACTGTCAGAGGGTCAGTACTGATGGAGTGCCGCACTGTCAGAGAGTCAGTACTGAGGGAGTGCGACACTGTCAGAGGGTCAGTACTGAGGGAGTGCGACACTGTCAGAGGGTCAGTACTGAGGGAGTGCCACACTGTCAGAGGGTCAGTACGGAGGGAGTGCCGCACTGTCAGAGGTTCAGTACTGAGGGAGTGCCGCACTGTCAGAGGGTCAGTACTGAGGGAGTGCCGCACTGTCTGAGGGTCAGTACTGAGGGAGTGCCACACTGTCAGAGGGTCAGTACGGAGGGAGTGCCGCACTGTCAGAGGTTCAGTACTGTGGGAGTGCCGCACTGTCAGAGGGTCAGTACTGAGGGAGTGCTGCACTGTCAGAGGGTCAGTACTGAGGGAGTGCCGCACTGTCAGAGGGTCAGTACTGAGGGAGTGCCGCACTGTCGGAGGGTCAGTACTGATGGGCTGTCGCACTGTCAGAGAGTCAGTACTGAGGGAGTGCTGCACTGTCAGAGGGTCAGTACTGATGGAGTGCCGCACTGTCAGAGAGTCAGGACTGAGGGAGTGCTGCACTGTCAGAGGGTCAGTACTGAGGGAGTGCCGCACTGTCGGAGGGTCAGTACTGAGGGAGTGCTGCACTGTCAGAGGGTCAGTACTGAGGGAGTGCCGCACTGTCAGAGAGTCAGTACTGAGGGTGTGCCGCACTTTCAGAGGGTCAGTACTGAGGGAGTGCCGCACTGTCGGAGGGACAGTACTGAGTGAGTGCTGCACTGTCAGGGGGTCAGTACTGAGGGAGTGCCGCACTGTCAGGGGGTCAGTACTGAGGGAGTGCCACACTGTCAGAGGGTCAGGACTGAGGGAATGCTGCACTGTCAGAGGGTCAGTACTGAAGGAGTGCTGCACTGTCAGAGGGTCAGTACTGAGGGAGTGCCGCACTGTCGGAGGGTCAGTACTGAGGGAGTGCTGCACTGTCAGAGGGTCAGTGCTGAGGGAGTGCCGCACTGTCAGAATGTCAGTACTGAGGGAGTGCCGCACTGTCAGAGGGTCAGCACTGAGGAAGTGCCGCACTGTCGGATGGTCAGTGCTGAGGAAGTGCTGCACTGTCAGAGGGTCAGTGCTGGGGGAGTGCCGCACTGTCAGGGGGTCAGTACTGAGGGAGTGCTGCACTGTCAGAGGGTGAGTACTGAGGGAGTGCCGCACTGTCAGAGGGTCCGTACTGAGGGAGTGCCGCACTGTCAGAGGGTCAGTACTGAAGGAGTGCCGCACTGTCAGAGGGTCAGGACTGAGGGAGTGCCGCACTGTCAGAGGTTCAATACTGAGGGAGTGCTGCACTGTCAGAGGGTCAGTACTGAGGGAGTGTCGCACTGTCAGAGGGTCAGTACTGAGGGAGTGTCGCACTGTCAGAGGGTCAGTACTGAGGGAGTGCTGCACTGTCAGAGAGTCAGTACTGAGGGAGTGCCGCACTGTCAGAGGGTCAGTACTGAGGGAGTGTCGCACTGTCAGAGGGTCAGTACTGAGGAAGTGCCGCACTGTCAGAGGGTCAGTACTGAGGGAGTGCTGCACTGCCAGAGGTGCAGTACTGAAGGAGTGCCGCACTGTCAGAGGGTCAGTACTGAGGGAGTGCTGCAGTCAGAGGGTCAGTACTGAGGGAGTGCCGCACTGTCAGAGGGTCAGTACTGAGGGAGTGCTGCAGTCAGAGGGTCAGTACTGAGGGAGTGCCGCACTGTCAGAGGGTCAGTACTGAGGGAGTGCCGCACTGTCAGAGGGTCAATACTGAGGGAGTGCCGCACTGTCAGAGGATCAGTACTGAGGGAGTGCCGCACTGTCAGAGGGTCAGTACTGAGGGAGTGCCGCACTGTCAGAGAGTCAGTACTGAGGGAGTGCCGCACTGTCAGAGGGTCAGTACTGTGGGAGTGCCACACTGTCAGAGGGTCAGTATTGAGGGAGTGCCGCACTGTCAGAGGGTCAGTACTGATGGAGTGCCGCACTGTCAGAGAGTCAGTACTGAGGGAGTGCGACACTGTCAGAGGGTCAGTACTGAGGGAGTGCGACACTGTCAGAGGGTCAGTACTGAGGGAGTGCCACACTGTCAGAGGGTCAGTACGGAGGGAGTGCCGCACTGTCAGAGGTTCAGTACTGAGGGAGTGCTGCACTGTCAGAGGGTCAGTACTGAGGGAGCGCCGCACTGTCAGAGGGTCAGTACTGAGGGAGTGCCGCACTGTCAGAGGGTCAGTACTGAGGGAGTGCCGCACTGTCTGAGGGTCAGTACTGAGGGAGTGCCACACTGTCAGAGGGTCAGTACGGAGGGAGTGCCGCACTGTCAGAGGTTCAGTACTGTGGGAGTGCCGCACTGTCAGAGGGTCAGTACTGAGGGAGTGCTGCACTGTCAGAGGGTCAGTACTGAGGGAGTGCCGCACTGTCAGAGGGTCAGTACTGAGGGAGTGCCGCACTGTCGGAGGGTCAGTACTGATGGGCTGTCGCACTGTCAGAGAGTCAGTACTGAGGGAGTGCTGCACTGTCAGAGGGTCAGTACTGATGGAGTGCCGCACTGTCAGAGAGTCAGGACTGAGGGAGTGCTGCACTGTCAGAGGGTCAGTACTGAGGGAGTGCCGCACTGTCGGAGGGTCAGTACTGAGGGAGTGCTGCACTGTCAGAGGGTCAGTACTGAGGGAGTGCCGCACTGTCAGAGAGTCAGGACTGAGGGACTGCCGCACTGTCAGAGGGTCAGTACTGAAGGAGTGCCACACTTTCAGAGGGTCAGTACTGAGGGAGTGCCGCACTGTCGGAGGAACAGTACTGAGTGAGTGCCGCACTATCAGAGGGTCAGTACTGAGCGAGTGCCGCAGTGTCAGGGGGTCAGTACTGAGGGAGTGCCGCACTGTCAGGGGGTCAGTACTGAGGGAGTGCCACACTGTCAGAGGGTCAGGACTGAGGGAATGCTGCACTGTCAGAGGGTCAGTACTGAAGGAGTGCTGCACTGTCAGAGGGTCAGTACTGAGGGAGTGCCGCACTGTCAGAGGGTCAGTACTGAGGGAGTGCTGCACTGTCAGAGGGTCAGTACTGAGGGAGTGCCGCACCGTCAGAGGGTCAGTACTGAAGGAGTGCCGCACTTTCAGAGGGTCAGTACTGAGGGAGTGGCGCACTGTCAGAGTGTCAGTACTGAGGGAGTGCCGCACTGTCAGAGGGTCAGTACTGAGGGAGTGCTGCACTGTCAGAGGGTCAGTACTGAGTGAGTGCCGCACTGTCAGAGGGTCAGTACTGAGCGAGTGCCGCACTGTCAAAGGGTCAGTACTGAGGGAGTACCGCACTGTCAGAGGGTCAGTACTGAGGGAGTGCCGCACTGTCAGGGGGTCAGTACTGAGGGAGTGCCGCACTGTCAGAGGGTCAGTACTGAGGGAGTGCCGCACTGTCTGAGGTTCAGTACTGAGGGAGTGCCACACTGTCAGAGGGTCAGTACGGAGGGAGTGCCGCACTGTCAGAGGTTCAGTACTGTGGGAGTGCCGCACTGTCAGAGGGTCAGTACTGAGGGAGTGCTGCACTGTCAGAGGGTCAGTACTGAGGGAGTGCCGCACTGTCAGAGGGTCAGTACTGAGGGAGTGCCGCACTGTCGGAGGGTCAGTACTGATGGGCTGTCGCACTGTCAGAGAGTCAGTACTGAGGGTGTGCTGCACTGTCAGAGGGTCAGTACTGATGGAGTGCCGCACTGTCAGAGAGTCAGGACTGAGGGAGTGCTGCACTGTCAGAGGGTCAGTACTGAAGGAGTGCTGCACTGTCAGAGGGTCAGTACTGAGGGAGTGCCGCACTGTCGGAGGGTCAGTACTGAGGGAGTGCTGCACTGTCAGAGGGTCAGTACTGAGGGAGTGCCGCACTGTCAGAGAGTCAGGACTGAGGGACTGCCGCACTGTCAGAGGGTCAGTACTGAAGGAGTGCCACACTTTCAGAGGGTCAGTACTGAGGGAGTGCCGCACTGTCGGAGGAACAGTACTGAGTGAGTGCCGCACTATCAGAGGGTCAGTACTGAGCGAGTGCCGCACTGTCAGGGGGTCAGTACTGAGGGAGTGCCGCACTGTCAGGGGGTCAGTACTGAGGGAGTGCCACACTGTCAGAGGGTCAGGACTGAGGGAATGCTGCACTGTCAGAGGGTCAGTACTGAAGGAGTGCTGCACTGTCAGAGGGTCAGTACTGAGGGAGTGCCGCACTGTCAGAGGGTCAGTACTGAGGGAGTGCTGCACTGTCAGAGGGTCAGTACTGAGGGAGTGCCGCTCCGTCAGAGGGTCAGTACTGAAGGAGTGCCGCACTTTCAGAGTGTCAGTACTGAGGGAGTGCCGCACTGTCAGAGGGTCAGTACTGAGGGAGTGCTGCACTGTCAGAGGGTCAGTACTGAGTGAGTGCCGCACTGTCAGAGGGTCAGTACTGAGCGAGTGCCGCACTGTCAAAGGGTCAGTACTGAGGGAGTACCGCACTGTCAGAGGGTCAGTACTGAGGGAGTGCCGCACTGTCAGGGGGTCAGTACTGAGGGAGTGCCGCACTGTCGGAGGGTCAGTACTGAGTGAGTGCCGCACTGTCAGAGGGTCAGTACTGAGCGAGTGCCGCACTGTCAAAGGGTCAGTACTGAGGGAGTGCCGCACTGTCAGAGGGTCAGTACTGAGGGAGTGCCGCACTGTCAGGGGGTCAGTACTGAGGGAGTGCCGCACTGTCAGGTGGTCAGTACTGAGGGAGTGCCGCACTCTCAGAGGGTTAGTACTGAGGGAGCGCCGCACTGTCAGAGGGTCAGTACTGAGCGAGTGCCGCACTGTCAGAGGGTCAGTACTGAGGGAGTGCCGCACTGTCAGAGGGTCAGTACTGAGGGAGTGCTGCACTGCCAGAGGGGCAGTACTGAGGGAGCGCCGCACTGTCAGAGGGTCAGTACTGAGGGAGTGCTGCAGTCAGAGGGTCAGTACTGAAGGAATGCCGCACTGTCAGAGGGTCAGTACTGAGGGAGTGCTGGACTGACAGAGGGTCAGTACTGTGGGAGTGCGACACTGTCAGAGGGTCAGTACTGAGGGAATGCCGCACTGTCAGAGGGTCAGTACTGTGGGAGTGCGACACTGTCAGAGGGTCAGTACTGAGGGAGTGCCACACTGTCAGAGGGTCAGTACTGAGAGAGTGCCGCTCTGTCAGAGGGTCAGTACTGATGGAGTGCCGCATTGTCAGAGAGTCAGTACTGAGGGAGTGCTGCACATTCAGAGGGTCAGTACTGATGGAGTGCTGCACTGTCAGAGGGTCAGTACTGAGGGAGTGCTGCACTTTCAGAGGGTCAGTACTGAGGGAGTGCCGCACTGTCAGAGGGTCAGTACTGAGGGAGTGCCGCACTGTCAGAGACTCAGTACTGAGTGAGTGACGCACTGTCAGAGGGTCAGTGCTGAGGGAGTGCCGCACTGTCAGAGGGTCAGTACTGAAGGCGTGCCGCACTTTCAGAGGGTCAGTACTGAGTGAGTGCCGCACTGTCAGAGGGTCAGTACTGAGCGAGTGCCGCACTGTCAGGGGGTCAGTACTGAGGGAGTGCTGCACTGTCAGAGGGTCAGTACTGAGGGAGTGCCGCACTGTCAGAGGGTCAGTACTGAGGGAGTGCCGCACTGTCAGAGGGTCAGTACTGAAGGAGTGCCGCACTTTCAGAGGGTCAGTACTGAGGGAGTGCCGCACTTTCGGAGGGTCAGGACTGAGTGAGTGCCGCACTGTCAGAGGGTCAGTACTGAGCGAGTGCCGCACTGTCAGGGGGTCAGTACTGAGGGAGTGCCGCACTGTCAGGGGGTCAGTACTGAGGGAGTGCCGCACTGTCAGGGGGTCAGTACTGAGGGAGTGCCGCACTGCCAGAGGGACAGTACTGAGGGAGTGCCGCACTGTCAAGGGGTCTGTACTGAGGGAGTGCCGCACAGTCAGGGGGTCAGTACTGAGGGAGTGCCGAACTGTCAGAGGGTCAGTACTGAGGGAGTGCAGCACTGTCAGAGGGTCAGTACTGAAGGAGTGCCGCACTGTCAGAGGGTCAGTACTGAGGGAGTGCAGCACTGTCAGAGGGTCAGTACTGAAGGAGTGCCGCACTGTCAGAGGGTCAGTACTGAAGGAGTGCCGCACTGTCAGTGGGTCAGTACTGAGGGAGTGCCGCACTGTCAGAGGGTCAGTACTGAGGGAGTGCCGCACTGTCAGAGGGTGAGTACTGAGGGAGTGCTGCACTGTCAGAGTGTCAGTACTGAGGGAGTGCCACACTGTCAGAGGGTCAGTACTGAGGGAGTGCCGCACTGTCGGAGGGTCAGTACAGAGTGAGTGCCGCACTGTCAGAGGGTCAGTATTGAGGGAGTGCCGCACTGTCAGAGGGTCAGTACTGAGGGAGTGCTGCACTATCAGAGGGTCAGTACAGAGTGAGTGCCGCACTGTCAGAGGGTCAGTACTGAGGGAGTGCTGCACTATCAGTGAGTCAGCACTGAGGGAGTGCCGCACTGTCAGAGGGTCAGTACTGAGGGAGTGCCGCACTGTCAGAGGGTCAGTGCTGAGGGAGTGCCGCACTGTCAGAGGGTCAGTACTGAGGGAGCGCCGCACTGTCAGAGGGTCAGTGCTGAGGGAGCGCCGCACTGTCAGAGTGTCAGTGCTGAGGGAGCGCCGCACTGTCAGAGGGTCAGTACTGAGGGAGTGCTGCACTGTCGGAGGGTCAGTACTGAGGGAATGGTGCCCTGTCAGAGGGTCAGTACTGAGGGAGTGCCGCACTGTCAGAGGGTCAGTACTGAGGGAGCGCCGCACTGTCAGAGGGTAAGTACTGAGGGAGTTCCGCACTGTCAGAGGGTCAGTACTGAGGGAGTGCCGCACTGTCGGAGGGTCAGGACTGAGGGAGTGCCGCACTGTCAGAGGGTCTGTACTGAGGGAGCGCCGCACTGTCAGAGGGTCAGTACTGAGGGAGTTCCGCACTGTCAGTGGGTCAGTACTGAGGGAGTGCCGCACTGTCGGAGGGTCAGTACTGAGGGAGTGCCGCACTGTCAGAGGGTCAGTACTGAGGGAGTGCTGCACTCTCAGAGAATCAGGACTGAGGGAGCGCCGCACTGTCAGAGGGTCAGTACTGAGGGAGTTCCGCACTGTCAGAGGGTCAGTACTGAGGGAGTGCCGCACTGTCAGAGGGTCAGTACTGAGGGAGTGCTGCAGTCAGAGGGTCAGTACTGAGGGAGTGCCGCACTGTCAGAGGGTCAGTACTGAGGGAGTGCCGCACTGTCAGAGGGTCAATACTGAGGGAGTGCCGCACTGTCAGAGGATCAGTACTGAGGGAGTGCCGCACTGTCAGAGGGTCAGCACTGAGGGAGTGCCGCACTGTCAGAGAGTCAGTACTGAGGGAGTGCCGCACTGTCAGAGGGTCAGTACTGTGGGAGTGCCGCACTGTCAGAGGGTCAGTACTGAGGAAGTGCCGCACTGTCAGAGGGTCAGTATTGAGGGAGTGCCGCACTGTCAGTGGGTCAGTACTGATGGAGTGCCGCACTGTCAGAGAGTCAGTACTGAGGGAGTGCGACGCTGTCAGAGGGTCAGTACTGAGGGAGTGCGACACTGTCAGAGGGTCAGTACTGAGGGAGTGCCACACTGTCAGAGGGTCAGTACGGAGGGAGTGCCGCACTGTCAGAGGTTCAGTACTGAGGGAGTGCCGCACTGTCAGAGGGTCAGTACTGAGGGAGTGCCGCACTGTCTGAGGGTCAGTACTGAGGGAGTGCCACACTGTCAGAGGGTCAGTACGGAGGGAGTGCCGCACTGTCAGAGGTTCAGTACTGTGGGAGTGCCGCACTGTCAGAGGGTCAGTACTGAGGGAGTGCTGCACTGTCAGAGGGTCAGTACTGAGGGAGTGCCGCACTGTCAGAGGGTCAGTACTGAGGGAGTGCCGCACTGTCGGAGGGTCAGTACTGATGGGCTGTCGCACTGTCAGAGAGTCAGTACTGAGGGAGTGCTGCACTGTCAGAGGGTCAGTACTGATGGAGTGCCGCACTGTCAGAGAGTCAGGACTGAGGGAGTGCTGCACTGTCAGAGGGTCAGTACTGAGGGAGTGTCGCACTGTCAGAGGGTCAGTACTGAAGGAGTGCTGCACTGTCAGAGGGTCAGTACTGAGGGAGTGCCGCACTGTCGGAGGGTCAGTACTGAGGGAGTGCTGCACTGTCAGAGGGTCAGTACTGAGGGAGTGCCGCACTGTCAGAGAGTCAGGACTGAGGGACTGCCGCACTGTCAGAGGGTCAGTACTGAAGGAGTGCCACACTTTCAGAGGGTCAGTACTGAGGGAGTGCCGCACTGTCGGAGGAACAGTACTGAGTGAGTGCCGCACTATCAGAGGGTCAGTACTGAGAGAGTGCCGCACTGTCAGGGGGTCAGTACTGAGGGAGTGCCGCACTGTCAGGGGGTCAGTACTGAGGGAGTGCCACACTGTCAGAGGGTCAGGACTGAGGGAATGCTGCACTGTCAGAGGGTCAGTACTGAGGGAGTGCCGCACTGTCAGAGGGTCAGTACTGAGGGAGTGCGACACTGTCAGAGGGTCAGTACTGAGGGAGTGCCACACTGTCAGAGGGTCAGTACGGAGGGAGTGCCGCACTGTCAGAGGTTCAGTACTGAGGGAGTGCCGCACTGTCAGAGGGTCAGTACTGAGGGAGTGCCGCACTGTCTGAGGGTCAGTACTGAGGGAGTGCCACACTGTCAGAGGGTCAGTACGGAGGGAGTGCCGCACTGTCAGAGGTTCAGTACTGTGGGAGTGCCGCACTGTCAGAGGGTCAGTACTGAGGGAGTGCTGCACTGTCAGAGGGTCAGTACTGAGGGAGTGCCGCACTGTCAGAGGGTCAGTACTGAGGGAGTGCCGCACTGTCGGAGGGTCAGTACTGATGGGCTGTCGCACTGTCAGAGAGTCAGTACTGAGGGAGTGCTGCACTGTCAGAGGGTCAGTACTGATGGAGTGCCGCACTGTCAGAGAGTCAGGACTGAGGGAGTGCTGCACTGTCAGAGGGTCAGTACTGAGGGAGTGTCGCACTGTCAGAGGGTCAGTACTGAAGGAGTGCTGCACTGTCAGAGGGTCAGTACTGAGGGAGTGCCGCACTGTCGGAGGGTCAGTACTGAGGGAGTGCTGCACTGTCAGAGGGTCAGTACTGAGGGAGTGCCGCACTGTCAGAGAGTCAGGACTGAGGGACTGCCGCACTGTCAGAGGGTCAGTACTGAAGGAGTGCCACACTTTCAGAGGGTCAGTACTGAGGGAGTGCCGCACTGTCGGAGGAACAGTGCTGAGTGAGTGCCGCACTATCAGAGGGTCAGTACTGAGAGAGTGCCGCACTGTCAGAGGGTCAGTACTGAGGGAGTGCTGCACTGTCAGAGGGTCAGTACTGAGGGAGTGCCGCACTGTCAGAGGGTCAGTACTGAGGGAGTGCCACACTGTCAGGGGGTCAGTACTGAGGGAGTGCCACACTGTCAGAGGGTCAGGACTGAGGGAATGCTGCACTGTCAGAGGGTCAGTACTGAAGGAGTGCTGCACTGTCAGAGGGTCAGTACTGAGGGAGTGCCGCACTGTCAGAGGGTCAGTACTGAGGGAGTGCTGCACTGTCAGAGGGTCAGTACTGAGGGAGTGCCGCACCGTCAGAGGGTCAGTACTGAAGGAGTGCCGCACTTTCAGAGGGTCAGTACTGAGGGAGTGGCGCACTGTCAGAGTGTCAGTACTGAGGGAGTGCCGCACTGTCAGAGGGTCAGTACTGAGGGAGTGCTGCACTGTCAGGGGGTCAGTACTGAGTGAGTGCCGCACTGTCAGAGGGTCAGTACTGAGCGAGTGCCGCACTGTCAAAGGGTCAGTACTGAGGGAGTACCGCACTGTCAGAGGGTCAGTACTGAGGGAGTGCCGCACTGTCAGGGGGTCAGTACTGAGGGAGTGCCGCACTGTCGGAGGGTCAGTACTGAGTGAGTGCCACACTGTCAGAGGGTCAGTACTGAGCGAGTGCCGCACTGTCAAAGGGTCAGTACTGAGGGAGTGCCGCACTGTCAGAGGGTCAGTACTGAGGGAGTGCCGCACTGTCAGGGGGTCAGTACTGAGGGAGTGCCGCACTGTCAGGTGGTCAGTACTGAGGGAGTGCCGCACTCTCAGAGGGTTAGTACTGAGGGAGCGCCGCACTGTCAGAGGGTCAGTATTGAGCGAGTGCCGCACTGTCAGAGGGTCAGTACTGAGGGAGTGCCGCACTGTCAGAGGGTCAGTACTGAGGGAGTGCTGCACTGCCAGAGGGGCAGTACTGAGGGAGCGCCGCACTGTCAGAGGGTCAGTACTGAGGGAGTGCTGCAGTCAGAGGGTCAGTACTGAAGGAATGCCGCACTGTCAGAGGGTCAGTACTGAGGGAGTGCTGGACTGACAGAGGGTCAGTACTGTGGGAGTGCGACACTGTCAGAGGGTCAGTACTGAGGGAATGCCGCACTGTCAGAGGGTCAGTACTGTGGGAGTGCGACACTGTCAGAGGGTCAGTACTGAGGGAGTGCCACACTGTCAGAGGGTCAGTACTGAGGGAGTGCCGCTCTGTCAGAGGGTCAGTACTGATGGAGTGCCGCATTGTCAGAGAGTCAGTACTGAGGGAGTGCTGCACATTCAGAGGGTCAGTACTGATGGAGTGCTGCACTGTCAGAGGGTCAGTACTGAGGGAGTGCTGCACTGTCAGAGGGTCAGTACTGAGGGAGTGCCGCACTGTCAGAGGGTCAGTACTGAGGGAGTGCCGCACTGTCAGAGACTCAGTACTGAGTGAGTGACGCACTGTCAGAGGGTCAGTGCTGAGGGAGTGCCGCACTGTCAGAGGGTCAGTACTGAAGGCGTGCCGCACTTTCAGAGGGTCAGTACTGAGTGAGTGCCGCACTGTCAGAGGGTCAGTACTGAGCGAGTGCCGCACTGTCAGGGGGTCAGTACTGAGGGAGTGCCGCACTGTCAGAGGGTCAGTACTGAGGGAGCGCTGCACTGTCAGAGGGTCAGTACTGAGGGAGTGCCGCACTGTCAGAGGGTCAGTACTGAGGGAGTGCCACACTGTCAGAGGGTCAGGACTGAGCGAGTGCCGCACTGTCAGAGGGTCAGTACTGAGGGAGTGCCGCACTGTCAGAGGGTCAGTACTGAGGGAGTGCCGCACCGTCAGAGTGTCAGTACTGAGGGAGTGACGCACTGTCAGAGGGTCAGTACTGAGGGAGTGCTGCACTGTCAGAGGGTCAGTACTGAGGGAGTGCCGCACTGTCAGAGGGTCAGTACTGAGGGAGTGTGGCACTGTCAGAGGGTCAGTACTGAGGGAGTGCTGCACTGCCAGAGGTACAGTACTGAGGGAGCGCCGCACTGTCAGAGGGTCAGTACTGAGGGAGTGCTGCAGTCAGAGGGTCAGTACTGAGGGAGTGCGACACTGTCAGAGGGTCAGTACTGAGGGAGTGCCACACTGTCAGAGGGTCAGTACTGAGGGAGTGCCGCTCTGTCAGAGGGTCAGTACTGATGGAGTGCCGCATTGTCAGAGAGTCAGTACTGAGGGAGTGCCGCACTGTCAGAGGGTCAGTACTGAGGGAGTGCTGCACATTCAGAGGGTCAGTACTGATGGAGTGCTGCACTGTCAGAGGGTCAGTACTGAGGGAGTGCTGCACTTTCAGAGGGTCAGTACTGAGGGAGTGCCGCACTGTCAGAGGGTCAGTACTGAGGGAGTGCCGCACTGTCAGAGACTCAGTACTGAGTGAGTGACGCACTGTCAGAGGGTCAGTGCTGAGGGAGTGCCGCACTGTCAGAGGGTCAGTACTGAAGGCGTGCCGCACTTTCAGAGGTTCAGTACTGAGTGAGTGCCGCACTGTCAGAGGGTCAGTACTGAGCGAGTGCCGCACTGTCAGGGGGTCAGTACTGAGGGAGTGCTGCACTGTCAGAGGGTCAGTACTGAGGGAGTGCCGCACTGTCAGAGGGTCAGTACTGAGGGAGTGCCGCACTGTCAGAGGGTCAGTACTGAAGGAGTGCCGCACTTTCAGAGGGTCAGTACTGAGGGAGTGCCGCACTTTCGGAGGGTCAGGACTGAGTGAGTGCCGCACTGTCAGAGGGTCAGTACTGAGCGAGTGCCGCACTGTCAGGGGGTCAGTACTGAGGGAGTGCCGCACTGTCAGGGGGTCAGTACTGAGGGAGTGCCGCACTGTCAGGGGGTCAGTACTGAGGGAGTGCCGCACTGCCAGAGGGACAGTACTGAGGGAGTGCCGCACTGTCAGGGGGTCTGTACTGAGGGAGTGCCGCACAGTCAGGGGGTCAGTACTGAGGGAGTGCCGAACTGTCAGAGGGTCAGTACTGAGGGAGTGCAGCACTGTCAGAGGGTCAGTACTGAAGGAGTGCCGCACTGTCAGAGGGTCAGTACTGAGGGAGTGCAGCACTGTCAGAGGGTCAGTACTGAAGGAGTGCCGCACTGTCAGAGGGTCAGTACTGAAGGAGTGCCGCACTGTCAGAGGGTGAGTACTGAGGGAGTGCTGCACTGTCAGAGTGTCAGTACTGAGGGAGTGCCACACTGTCAGAGGGTCAGTACTGAGGGAGTGCCGCACTGTCGGAGGGTCAGTACAGAGTGAGTGCCGCACTGTCAGAGGGTCAGTATTGAGGGAGTGCCGCACTGTCAGAGGGTCAGTACTGAGGGAGTGCTGCACTATCAGAGGGTCAGTACAGAGTGAGTGCCGCACTGTCAGAGGGTCAGTACTGAGGGAGTGCTGCACTATCAGTGAGTCAGCACTGAGGGAGTGCCGCACTGTCAGAGGGTCAGTACTGAGGGAGTGCCGCACTGTCAGAGGGTCAGTGCTGAGGGAGTGCCGCACTGTCAGAGGGTCAGTACTGAGGGAGCGCCGCACTGTCAGAGGGTCAGTGCTGAGGGAGCGCCGCACTGTCAGAGTGTCAGTGCTGAGGGAGCGCCGCACTGTCAGAGGGTCAGTACTGAGGGAGTGCTGCACTGTCGGAGGGTCAGTACTGAGGGAATGGTGCCCTGTCAGAGGGTCAGTACTGAGGGAGTGCCGCACTGTCAGAGGGTCAGTACTGAGGGAGCGCCGCACTGTCAGAGGGTAAGTACTGAGGGAGTTCCGCACTGTCAGAGGGTCAGTACTGAGGGAGTGCCGCACTGTCAGAGGGTCTGTACTGAGGGAGCGCCGCACTGTCAGAGGGTCAGTACTGAGGGAGTTCCGCACTGTCAGTGGGTCAGTACTGAGGGAGTGCCGCACTGTCGGAGGGTCAGTACTGAGGGAGTGCCGCACTGTCAGAGGGTCAGTACTGAGGGAGTGCTGCACTCTCAGAGAATCAGGACTGAGGGAGCGCCGCACTGTCAGAGGGTCAGTACTGAGGGAGTTCCGCACTGTCAGAGGGTCAGTACTGAGGGAGTGCCGCACTGTCAGAGGGTCAGTACTGAGGGAGTGCTGCAGTCAGAGGGTCAGTACTGAGGGAGTGCCGCACTGTCAGAGGGTCAGTACTGAGGGAGTGCCGCACTGTCAGAGGGTCAATACTGAGGGAGTGCCGCACTGTCAGAGGATCAGTACTGAGGGAGTGCCGCACTGTCAGAGGGTCAGCACTGAGGGAGTGCCGCACTGTCAGAGAGTCAGTACTGAGGGAGTGCCGCACTGTCAGAGGGTCAGTACTGTGGGAGTGCCACACTGTCAGAGGGTCAGTATTGAGGGAGTGCCGCACTGTCAGTGGGTCAGTACTGATGGAGTGCCGCACTGTCAGAGAGTCAGTACTGAGGGAGTGCGACGCTGTCAGAGGGTCAGTACTGAGGGAGTGCGACACTGTCAGAGGGTCAGTACTGAGGGAGTGCCACACTGTCAGAGGGTCAGTACGGAGGGAGTGCCGCACTGTCAGAGGTTCAGTACTGAGGGAGTGCCGCACTGTCAGAGGGTCAGTACTGAGGGAGTGCCGCACTGTCTGAGGGTCAGTACAGAGGGAGTGCCACACTGTCAGAGGGTCAGTACGGAGGGAGTGCCGCACTGTCAGAGGTTCAGTACTGTGGGAGTGCCGCACTGTCAGAGGGTCAGTACTGAGGGAGTGCTGCACTGTCAGAGGGTCAGTACTGAGGGAGTGCCGCACTGTCAGAGGGTCAGTACTGAGGGAGTGCCGCACTGTCGGAGGGTCAGTACTGATGGGCTGTCGCACTGTCAGAGAGTCAGTACTGAGGGAGTGCTGCACTGTCAGAGGGTCAGTACTGATGGAGTGCCGCACTGTCAGAGAGTCAGGACTGAGGGAGTGCTGCACTGTCAGAGGGTCAGTACTGAGGGAGTGTCGCACTGTCAGAGGGTCAGTACTGAAGGAGTGCTGCACTGTCAGAGGGTCAGTACTGAGGGAGTGCCGCACTGTCGGAGGGTCAGTACTGAGGGAGTGCTGCACTGTCAGAGGGTCAGTACTGAGGGAGTGCCGCACTGTCAGAGAGTCAGGACTGAGGGACTGCCGCACTGTCAGAGGGTCAGTACTGAAGGAGTGCCACACTTTCAGAGGGTCAGTACTGAGGGAGTGCCGCACTGTCGGAGGAACAGTACTGAGTGAGTGCCGCACTATCAGAGGGTCAGTACTGAGAGAGTGCCGCACTGTCAGGGGGTCAGTACTGAGGGAGTGCCGCACTGTCAGGGGGTCAGTACTGAGGGAGTGCCACACTGTCAGAGGGTCAGGACTGAGGGAATGCTGCACTGTCAGAGGGTCAGTACTGAAGGAGTGCTGCACTGTCAGAGGGTCAGTACTGAGGGAGTGCCGCACTGTCAGAGGGTCAGTACTGAGGGAGTGCTGCACTGTCAGAGGGTCAGTACTGAGGGAGTGCCGCACCGTCAGAGGGTCAGTACTGAAGGAGTGCCGCACTTTCAGAGGGTCAGTACTGAGGGAGTGGCGCACTGTCAGAGTGTCAGTACTGAGGGAGTGCCGCACTGTCAGAGGGTCAGTACTGAGGGAGTGCTGCACTGTCAGAGGGTCAGTACTGATGGAGTGCCGCACTGTCAGAGAGTCAGGACTGAGGGAGTGCTGCACTGTCAGAGGGTCAGTACTGAGGGAGTGCCGCACTCTCAGAGGGTTAGTACTGAGGGAGCGCCGCACTGTCAGAGGGTCAGTATTGAGCGAGTGCCGCACTGTCAGAGGGTCAGTACTGAGGGAGTGCCGCACTGTCAGAGGGTCAGTACTGAGGGAGTGCTGCACTGCCAGAGGGGCAGTACTGAGGGAGCGCCGCACTGTCAGAGGGTCAGTACTGAGGGAGTGCTGCAGTCAGAGGGTCAGTACTGAAGGAATGCCGCACTGTCAGAGGGTCAGTACTGAGGGAGTGCTGGACTGACAGAGGGTCAGTACTGTGGGAGTGCGACACTGTCAGAGGGTCAGTACTGAGGGAATGCCACACTGTCAGAGGGTCAGTACTGAAGGAGTGCCGCACTTTCAGAGGGTCAGTACTGAGGGAGTGCCGCACTTTCGGAGGGTCAGGACTGAGTGAGTGCCGCACTGTCAGAGGGTCAGTACTGAGCGAGTGCCGCACTGTCAGGGGGTCAGTACTGAGGGAGTGCCGCACTGTCAGGGGGTCAGTACTGAGGGAGTGCCGCACTGTCAGGGGGTCAGTACTGAGGGAGTGCCGCACTGCCAGAGGGACAGTACTGAGGGAGTGCCGCACTGTCAGGGGGTCTGTACTGAGGGAGTGCCGCACAGTCAGGGGGTCAGTACTGAGGGAGTGCCGAACTGTCAGAGGGTCAGTACTGAGGGAGTGCAGCACTGTCAGAGGGTCAGTACTGAAGGAGTGCCGCACTGTCAGAGGGTCAGTACTGAGGGAGTGCAGCACTGTCAGAGGGTCAGTACTGAAGGAGTGCCGCACTGTCAGAGGGTCAGTACTGAAGGAGTGCCGCACTGTCAGAGGGTGAGTACTGAGGGAGTGCTGCACTGTCAGAGTGTCAGTACTGAGGGAGTGCCACACTGTCAGAGGGTCAGTACTGAGGGAGTGCCGCACTGTCGGAGGGTCAGTACAGAGTGAGTGCCGCACTGTCAGAGGGTCAGTATTGAGGGAGTGCCGCACTGTCAGAGGGTCAGTACTGAGGGAGTGCTGCACTATCAGAGGGTCAGTACAGAGTGAGTGCCGCACTGTCAGAGGGTCAGTACTGAGGGAGTGCTGCACTATCAGTGAGTCAGCACTGAGGGAGTGCCGCACTGTCAGAGGGTCAGTACTGAGGGAGTGCCGCACTGTCAGAGGGTCAGTGCTGAGGGAGTGCCGCACTGTCAGAGGGTCAGTACTGAGGGAGCGCCGCACTGTCAGAGGGTCAGTGCTGAGGGAGCGCCGCACTGTCAGAGTGTCAGTGCTGAGGGAGCGCCGCACTGTCAGAGGGTCAGTACTGAGGGAGTGCTGCACTGTCGGAGGGTCAGTACTGAGGGAATGGTGCCCTGTCAGAGGGTCAGTACTGAGGGAGTGCCGCACTGTCAGAGGGTCAGTACTGAGGGAGCGCCGCACTGTCAGAGGGTAAGTACTGAGGGAGTTCCGCACTGTCAGAGGGTCAGTACTGAGGGAGTGCCGCACTGTCAGAGGGTCTGTACTGAGGGAGCGCCGCACTGTCAGAGGGTCAGTACTGAGGGAGTTCCGCACTGTCAGTGGGTCAGTACTGAGGGAGTGCCGCACTGTCGGAGGGTCAGTACTGAGGGAGTGCCGCACTGTCAGAGGGTCAGTACTGAGGGAGTGCTGCACTCTCAGAGAATCAGGACTGAGGGAGCGCCGCACTGTCAGAGGGTCAGTACTGAGGGAGTTCCGCACTGTCAGAGGGTCAGTACTGAGGGAGTGCCGCACTGTCAGAGGGTCAGTACTGAGGGAGTGCTGCAGTCAGAGGGTCAGTACTGAGGGAGTGCCGCACTGTCAGAGGGTCAGTACTGAGGGAGTGCCGCACTGTCAGAGGGTCAATACTGAGGGAGTGCCGCACTGTCAGAGGATCAGTACTGAGGGAGTGCCGCACTGTCAGAGGGTCAGCACTGAGGGAGTGCCGCACTGTCAGAGAGTCAGTACTGAGGGAGTGCCGCACTGTCAGAGGGTCAGTACTGTGGGAGTGCCACACTGTCAGAGGGTCAGTATTGAGGGAGTGCCGCACTGTCAGTGGGTCAGTACTGATGGAGTGCCGCACTGTCAGAGAGTCAGTACTGAGGGAGTGCGACGCTGTCAGAGGGTCAGTACTGAGGGAGTGCGACACTGTCAGAGGGTCAGTACTGAGGGAGTGCCACACTGTCAGAGGGTCAGTACGGAGGGAGTGCCGCACTGTCAGAGGTTCAGTACTGAGGGAGTGCCGCACTGTCAGAGGGTCAGTACTGAGGGAGTGCCGCACTGTCTGAGGGTCAGTACAGAGGGAGTGCCACACTGTCAGAGGGTCAGTACGGAGGGAGTGCCGCACTGTCAGAGGTTCAGTACTGTGGGAGTGCCGCACTGTCAGAGGGTCAGTACTGAGGGAGTGCTGCACTGTCAGAGGGTCAGTACTGAGGGAGTGCCGCACTGTCAGAGGGTCAGTACTGAGGGAGTGCCGCACTGTCGGAGGGTCAGTACTGATGGGCTGTCGCACTGTCAGAGAGTCAGTACTGAGGGAGTGCTGCACTGTCAGAGGGTCAGTACTGATGGAGTGCCGCACTGTCAGAGAGTCAGGACTGAGGGAGTGCTGCACTGTCAGAGGGTCAGTACTGAGGGAGTGTCGCACTGTCAGAGGGTCAGTACTGAAGGAGTGCTGCACTGTCAGAGGGTCAGTACTGAGGGAGTGCCGCACTGTCGGAGGGTCAGTACTGAGGGAGTGCTGCACTGTCAGAGGGTCAGTACTGAGGGAGTGCCGCACTGTCAGAGAGTCAGGACTGAGGGACTGCCGCACTGTCAGAGGGTCAGTACTGAAGGAGTGCCACACTTTCAGAGGGTCAGTACTGAGGGAGTGCCGCACTGTCGGAGGAACAGTACTGAGTGAGTGCCGCACTATCAGAGGGTCAGTACTGAGAGAGTGCCGCACTGTCAGGGGGTCAGTACTGAGGGAGTGCCGCACTGTCAGGGGGTCAGTACTGAGGGAGTGCCACACTGTCAGAGGGTCAGGACTGAGGGAATGCTGCACTGTCAGAGGGTCAGTACTGAAGGAGTGCTGCACTGTCAGAGGGTCAGTACTGAGGGAGTGCCGCACTGTCAGAGGGTCAGTACTGAGGGAGTGCTGCACTGTCAGAGGGTCAGTACTGAGGGAGTGCCGCACCGTCAGAGGGTCAGTACTGAAGGAGTGCCGCACTTTCAGAGGGTCAGTACTGAGGGAGTGGCGCACTGTCAGAGTGTCAGTACTGAGGGAGTGCCGCACTGTCAGAGGGTCAGTACTGAGGGAGTGCTGCACTGTCAGAGGGTCAGTACTGATGGAGTGCCGCACTGTCAGAGAGTCAGGACTGAGGGAGTGCTGCACTGTCAGAGGGTCAGTACTGAGGGAGTGCCGCACTCTCAGAGGGTTAGTACTGAGGGAGCGCCGCACTGTCAGAGGGTCAGTATTGAGCGAGTGCCGCACTGTCAGAGGGTCAGTACTGAGGGAGTGCCGCACTGTCAGAGGGTCAGTACTGAGGGAGTGCTGCACTGCCAGAGGGGCAGTACTGAGGGAGCGCCGCACTGTCAGAGGGTCAGTACTGAGGGAGTGCTGCAGTCAGAGGGTCAGTACTGAAGGAATGCCGCACTGTCAGAGGGTCAGTACTGAGGGAGTGCTGGACTGACAGAGGGTCAGTACTGTGGGAGTGCGACACTGTCAGAGGGTCAGTACTGAGGGAATGCCACACTGTCAGAGGGTCAGTACTGAGGGAGTGCCGCTCTGTCAGAGGGTCAGTACTGAGGGAGTGCCACACTGTCAGAGGGTCAGTACTGAGGGAGTGCCGCTCTGTCAGAGGGTCAGTACTGATGGAGTGCCGCATTGTCAGAGAGTCAGTACTGAGGGAGTGCTGCACATTCAGAGGGTCAGTACTGATGGAGTGCTGCACTGTCAGAGGGTCAGTACTGAGGGAGTGCTGCACTGTCAGAGGGTCAGTACTGAGGGAGTGCCGCACTGTCAGAGGGTCAGTACTGAGGGAGTGCCGCACTGTCAGAGACTCAGTACTGAGTGAGTGACGCACTGTCAGAGGGTCAGTGCTGAGGGAGTGCCGCACTGTCAGAGGGTCAGTACTGAAGGCGTGCCGCACTTTCAGAGGGTCAGTACTGAGTGAGTGCCGCACTGTCAGAGGGTCAGTACTGAGCGAGTGCCGCACTGTCAGGGGGTCAGTACTGAGGGAGTGCCGCACTGTCAGAGGGTCAGTACTGAGGGAGCGCTGCACTGTCAGAGGGTCAGTACTGAGGGAGTGCCGCACTGTCAGAGGGTCAGTACTGAGGGAGTGCCACACTGTCAGAGGGTCAGGACTGAGCGAGTGCCGCACTGTCAGAGGGTCAGTACTGAGGGAGTGCCGCACTGTCAGAGGGTCAGTACTGAGGGAGTGCCGCACCGTCAGAGTGTCAGTACTGAGGGAGTGACGCACTGTCAGAGGGTCAGTACTGAGGGAGTGCTGCACTGTCAGAGGGTCAGTACTGAGGGAGTGCCGCACTGTCAGAGGGTCAGTACTGAGGGAGTGTGGCACTGTCAGAGGGTCAGTACTGAGGGAGTGCTGCACTGCCAGAGGTACAGTACTGAGGGAGCGCCGCACTGTCAGAGGGTCAGTACTGAGGGAGTGCTGCAGTCAGAGGGTCAGTACTGAGGGAGTGCCGCACTGTCAGAGGGTCAGTACTGAGGGAGTGCCGCACTGTCAGAGGGTCAATACTGAGGGAGTGCCGCACTGTCAGAGGGTCAGTACTGAGGGAGTGCCGCACTGTCAGAGGGTCAGTACTGAGGGAGTGCCGCACTGTCAGAGGGTCAGTACTGAGGGAGTGCCGCACTGTCAGAGGGTCAATACTGAGGGAGTGCCGCACTGTCAGAGGGTCAGTACTGAGGGAGTGCCGCACTGTCAGAGGGTCAGTCCTGAGGGAGTGCCCACTGTCAGAGGGTCAGTACTGAGGGAGTGCCGCACTGTCAGAGGGTCAGTACTGAGGGAGTGCCGCACTGTCAGAGGGTCAGTACTGAGGGAGTGCCGCACTGTCAGAGAGTCAGTACTGAGGGAGTGCCGCACTGTCAGAGGGTCAGTACTGAGGGAGTACCGCACTGTCAGAGGGTCAGTACCGAGGGAGTGCCGCACTGTCAGAGGGTCAGTACTGAGGGAGTGCTGCACTGTCAGAGGGTCAGTACTGAGGGAGTGCCTCACTGTCAGAGGGTCAGTACTGAGGGAGTGCCACACTGTCAGAGGGTCAGTACTGAGGGAGTGCCACACTGTCAGAGGGTCAGTACTGAGGGAGTGCCGCACTGTCAGAGGGTCAGTACTGATGGAGTGCCGCACTGTCAGAGAGTCAGTACTGAGGGACTGCTGCACTGTCAGAGGGTCAGTACTGAGGGAGTGCCACACTGTCAGAGGGTCAGTACTGAGGGAGTGCCACACTGTCAGCGGGTCAGTACTGATGGAGTGCCGCACTGTCAGAGAGTCAGGACTGAGGGAGTGCTGCACTGTCAGAGGGTCAGTACTGATGGACTGCCGCACTGTCAGAGAGTCAGTACTGAGGGAGTGCTGCACTGTCAGAGGGTCAGTACTGATGGAGTGCCGCACTGTCAGAGAGTCAGTACTGAGGGAGTGCCACACTGTCAGAGGGTCAGGACTGAGGGAGTGCTGCACTGTCAGAGGGTCAGTACTGAGGGAGTGCCGCACTGTCGGAGGGTCAGTACTGAGGGAGTGCTGCACTGTCAGAGGGTCAGTACTAAGGGAGTGCCGCACTGTCGGAGGGTCAGTACTGAGGGAGTGCTGCACTGTCAGAGGGTCAGTACTGAGGGAGTGCCGCACTGTCAGAGAGTCAGTACTGAGGGAGTGCCGCACTGTCAGAGGGTCAGTACTGAGGGAGTGCCGCACTGTCAGAGGATCAGTACTGAGGGAGTGCCGCACTGTCAGAGGGTCAGTACTGAGGGAGTGCCGCACTGTCAGAGGGTCAGTACTGAAAGAGTGCCGCACTGTCAGAGGGTCAGTACTGAAGGAGTGCCGCACTGTCAGAGAGTTAGTACTGAGGGTGTGCCGCACTTTCAGAGGGTCAGTACTGAGGGAGTGCCGCACTGTCGGAGGGACAGTACTGAGTGAGTGCTGCACTGTCAGGGGGTCAGTACTGAGGGAGTGCCGCACTGTCAGGGGGTCAGTACTGAGGGAGTGCCACACTGTCAGAGGGTCAGGACTGAGGGAATGCTGCACTGTCAGAGGGTCAGTACTGAAGGAGTGCTGCACTGTCAGAGGGTCAGTACTGAGGGAGTGCCGCACTGTCGGCGGGTCAGTACTGAGGGAGTGCTGCACTGTCAGAGGGTCAGTGCTGAGGGAGTGCCGCACTGTCAGAATGTCAGTACTGAGGGAGTGCCGCACTGTCAGAGGGTCAGCACTGAGGAAGTGCCGCACTGTCGGATGGTCAGTGCTGAGGAAGTGCTGCACTGTCAGAGGGTCAGTGCTGGGGGAGTGCCGCTCTGTCAGGGGGTCAGTACTGAGGGAGTGCTGCACTGTCAGAGGGTGAGTACTGAGGGAGTGCCGCACTGTCAGAGGGTCCGTACTGAGGGAGTGCCGCACTGTCAGAGGGTCAGTACTGAAGGAGTGCCGCACTGTCAGAGGCTCAGGACTGAGGGAGTGCCGCACTGTCAGAGGTTCAATACTGAGGGAGTGCTGCACTGTCAGAGGGTCAGTACTGAGGGAGTGTCGCACTGTCAGAGGGTCAGTACTGAGGGAGTGTCGCACTGTCAGAGGGTCAGTAGTGAGGGAGTGCTGCACTGTCAGAGAGTCAGTACTGAGGGAGTGCCGCACTGTCAGAGGGTCAGTACTGAGGGAGTGTCGCACTGTCAGAGGGTCAGTACTGAGGAAGTGCCGCACTGTCAGAGGGTCAGTACTGAGGGAGTGCTGCACTGCCAGAGGTGCAGTACTGAAGGAGCGCCGCACTGTCAGAGGGTCAGTACTGAGGGAGTGCTGCAGTCAGAGGGTCAGTACTGAGGGAGTGCCGCACTGTCAGAGGGTCAGTACTGAGGGAGTGCCGCACTGTCAGAGGGTCAATACTGAGGGAGTGCCGCACTGTCAGAGGATCAGTACTGAGGGAGTGCCGCACTGTCAGAGGGTCAGTACAGAGGGAGTGCCGCACTGTCAGAGAGTCAGTACTGAGGGAGTGCCGCACTGTCAGAGGGTCAGTACTGTGGGAGTGCCACACTGTCAGAGGGTCAGTATTGAGGGAGTGCCGCACTGTCAGAGGGTCAGTACTGATGGAGTGCCGCACTGTCAGAGAGTCAGTACTGAGGGAGTGCGACACTGTCAGAGGGTCAGTACTGAGGGAGTGCGACACTGTCAGAGGGTCAGTACTGAGGGAGTGCCACACTGTCAGAGGGTCAGTACGGAGGGAGTGCCGCACTGTCAGAGGTTCAGTACTGAGGGAGTGCCGCACTGTCAGAGGGTCAGTACTGAGGGAGTGCCGCACTGTCTGAGGGTCAGTACTGAGGGAGTGCCACACTGTCAGAGGGTCAGTACGGAGGGAGTGCCGCACTGTCAGAGGTTCAGTACTGTGGGAGTGCCGCACTGTCAGAGGGTCAGTACTGAGGGAGTGCTGCACTGTCAGAGGGTCAGTACTGAGGGAGTGCCGCACTGTCAGAGGGTCAGTACTGAGGGAGTGCCGCACTGTCGGAGGGTCAGTACTGATGGGCTGTCGCACTGTCAGAGAGTCAGTACTGAGGGAGTGCTGCACTGTCAGAGGGTCAGTACTGATGCAGTGCCGCACTGTCAGAGAGTCAGGACTGAGGGAGTGCTGCACTGTCAGAGGGTCAGTACTGAGGGAGTGCCGCACTGTCGGAGGGTCAGTACTGAGGGAGTGCTGCACTGTCAGAGGGTCAGTACTGAGGGAGTGCCGCACTGTCAGAGAGTCAGTACTGAGGGTGTGCCGCACTTTCAGAGGGTCAGTACTGAGGGAGTGCCGCACTGTCGGAGGGACAGTACTGAGTGAGTGCTGCACTGTCAGGGGGTCAGTACTGAGGGAGTGCCGCACTGTCAGGGGGTCAGTACTGAGGGAGTGCCACACTGTCAGAGGGTCAGGACTGAGGGAATGCTGCACTGTCAGAGGGTCAGTACTGAAGGAGTGCTGCACTGTCAGAGGGTCAGTACTGAGGGAGTGCCGCACTGTCGGAGGGTCAGTACTGAGGGAGTGCTGCACTGTCAGAGGGTCAGTGCTGAGGGAGTGCCGCACTGTCAGAATGTCAGTACTGAGGGAGTGCCGCACTGTCAGAGGGTCAGCACTGAGGAAGTGCCGCACTGTCGGATGGTCAGTGCTGAGGAAGTGCTGCACTGTCAGAGGGTCAGTGCTGGGGGAGTGCCGCACTGTCAGGGGGTCAGTACTGAGGGAGTGCTGCACTGTCAGAGGGTGAGTACTGAGGGAGTGCCGCACTGTCAGAGGGTCCGTACTGAGGGAGTGCCGCACTGTCAGAGGGTCAGTACTGAAGGAGTGCCGCACTGTCAGAGGGTCAGGACTGAGGGAGTGCCGCACTGTCAGAGGTTCAATACTGAGGGAGTGCTGCACTGTCAGAGGGTCAGTACTGAGGGAGTGTCGCACTGTCAGAGGGTCAGTACTGAGGGAGTGTCGCACTATCAGAGGGTCAGTACTGAGGGAGTGCTGCACTGTCAGAGAGTCAGTACTGAGGGAGTGCCGCACTGTCAGAGGGTCAGTACTGAGGGAGTGTCGCACTGTCAGAGGGTCAGTACTGAGGAAGTGCCGCACTGTCAGAGGGTCAGTACTGAGGGAGTGCTGCACTGCCAGAGGTGCAGTACTGAAGGAGTGCCGCACTGTCAGAGGGTCAGTACGGAGGGAGTGCCGCACTGTCAGAGGTTCAGTACTGTGGGAGTGCCGCACTGTCAGAGGGTCAGTACTGAGGGAGTGCTGCACTGTCAGAGGGTCAGTACTGAGGGAGTGCCGCACTGTCAGAGGGTCAGTACTGAGGGAGTGCCGCACTGTCAGAGGGTCAATACTGAGGGAGTGCCGCACTGTCAGAGGGTCAGTACTGAGGGAGTGCCGCACTGTCAGAGGGTCAGTCCTGAGGGAGTGCCCACTGTCAGAGGGTCAGTACTGAGGGAGTGCCGCACTGTCAGAGGGTCAGCACTGAGGAAGTGCCGCACTGTCGGATGGTCAGTGCTGAGGAAGTGCTGCACTGTCAGAGGGTCAGTGCTGGGGGAGTGCCGCTCTGTCAGGGGGTCAGTACTGAGGGAGTGCTGCACTGTCAGAGGGTGAGTACTGAGGGAGTGCCGCACTGTCAGAGGGTCCGTACTGAGGGAGTGCCGCACTGTCAGAGGGTCAGTACTGAAGGAGTGCCGCACTGTCAGAGGCTCAGGACTGAGGGAGTGCCGCACTGTCAGAGGTTCAATACTGAGGGAGTGCTGCACTGTCAGAGGGTCAGTACTGAGGGAGTGTCGCACTGTCAGAGGGTCAGTACTGAGGGAGTGTCGCACTGTCAGAGGGTCAGTAGTGAGGGAGTGCTGCACTGTCAGAGAGTCAGTACTGAGGGAGTGCCGCACTGTCAGAGGGTCAGTACTGAGGGAGTGTCGCACTGTCAGAGGGTCAGTACTGAGGAAGTGCCGCACTGTCAGAGGGTCAGTACTGAGGGAGTGCTGCACTGCCAGAGGTGCAGTACTGAAGGAGCGCCGCACTGTCAGAGGGTCAGTACTGAGGGAGTGCTGCAGTCAGAGGGTCAGTACTGAGGGAGTGCCGCACTGTCAGAGGGTCAGTACTGAGGGAGTGCCGCACTGTCAGAGGGTCAATACTGAGGGAGTGCCGCACTGTCAGAGGATCAGTACTGAGGGAGTGCCGCACTGTCAGAGGGTCAGTACAGAGGGAGTGCCGCACTGTCAGAGAGTCAGTACTGAGGGAGTGCCGCACTGTCAGAGGGTCAGTACTGTGGGAGTGCCACACTGTCAGAGGGTCAGTATTGAGGGAGTGCCGCACTGTCAGAGGGTCAGTACTGATGGAGTGCCGCACTGTCAGAGAGTCAGTACTGAGGGAGTGCGACACTGTCAGAGGGTCAGTACTGAGGGAGTGCGACACTGTCAGAGGGTCAGTACTGAGGGAGTGCCACACTGTCAGAGGGTCAGTACGGAGGGAGTGCCGCACTGTCAGAGGTTCAGTACTGAGGGAGTGCCGCACTGTCAGAGGGTCAGTACTGAGGGAGTGCCGCACTGTCTGAGGGTCAGTACTGAGGGAGTGCCACACTGTCAGAGGGTCAGTACGGAGGGAGTGCCGCACTGTCAGAGGTTCAGTACTGTGGGAGTGCCGCACTGTCAGAGGGTCAGTACTGAGGGAGTGCTGCACTGTCAGAGGGTCAGTACTGAGGGAGTGCCGCACTGTCAGAGGGTCAGTACTGAGGGAGTGCCGCACTGTCGGAGGGTCAGTACTGATGGGCTGTCGCACTGTCAGAGAGTCAGTACTGAGGGAGTGCTGCACTGTCAGAGGGTCAGTACTGATGCAGTGCCGCACTGTCAGAGAGTCAGGACTGAGGGAGTGCTGCACTGTCAGAGGGTCAGTACTGAGGGAGTGCCGCACTGTCGGAGGGTCAGTACTGAGGGAGTGCTGCACTGTCAGAGGGTCAGTACTGAGGGAGTGCCGCACTGTCAGAGAGTCAGTACTGAGGGTGTGCCGCACTTTCAGAGGGTCAGTACTGAGGGAGTGCCGCACTGTCGGAGGGACAGTACTGAGTGAGTGCTGCACTGTCAGGGGGTCAGTACTGAGGGAGTGCCGCACTGTCAGGGGGTCAGTACTGAGGGAGTGCCACACTGTCAGAGGGTCAGGACTGAGGGAATGCTGCACTGTCAGAGGGTCAGTACTGAAGGAGTGCTGCACTGTCAGAGGGTCAGTACTGAGGGAGTGCCGCACTGTCGGAGGGTCAGTACTGAGGGAGTGCTGCACTGTCAGAGGGTCAGTGCTGAGGGAGTGCCGCACTGTCAGAATGTCAGTACTGAGGGAGTGCCGCACTGTCAGAGGGTCAGCACTGAGGAAGTGCCGCACTGTCGGATGGTCAGTGCTGAGGAAGTGCTGCACTGTCAGAGGGTCAGTGCTGGGGGAGTGCCGCACTGTCAGGGGGTCAGTACTGAGGGAGTGCTGCACTGTCAGAGGGTGAGTACTGAGGGAGTGCCGCACTGTCAGAGGGTCCGTACTGAGGGAGTGCCGCACTGTCAGAGGGTCAGTACTGAAGGAGTGCCGCACTGTCAGAGGGTCAGGACTGAGGGAGTGCCGCACTGTCAGAGGTTCAATACTGAGGGAGTGCTGCACTGTCAGAGGGTCAGTACTGAGGGAGTGTCGCACTGTCAGAGGGTCAGTACTGAGGGAGTGTCGCACTATCAGAGGGTCAGTACTGAGGGAGTGCTGCACTGTCAGAGAGTCAGTACTGAGGGAGTGCCGCACTGTCAGAGGGTCAGTACTGAGGGAGTGTCGCACTGTCAGAGGGTCAGTACTGAGGAAGTGCCGCACTGTCAGAGGGTCAGTACTGAGGGAGTGCTGCACTGCCAGAGGTGCAGTACTGAAGGAGTGCCGCACTGTCAGAGGGTCAGTACGGAGGGAGTGCCGCACTGTCAGAGGTTCAGTACTGTGGGAGTGCCGCACTGTCAGAGGGTCAGTACTGAGGGAGTGCTGCACTGTCAGAGGGTCAGTACTGAGGGAGTGCCGCACTGTCAGAGGGTCAGTACTGAGGGAGTGCCGCACTGTCGGAGGGTCAGTACTGATGGGCTGTCGCACTGTCAGAGAGTCAGTACTGAGGGAGTGCTGCACTGTCAGAGGGTCAGTACTGATGGAGTGCCGCACTGTCAGAGAGTCAGGACTGAGGGAGTGCTGCACTGTCAGAGGGTCAGTACTGAGGGAGTGCCGCACTGTCGGAGGGTCAGTACTGAGGGAGTGCTGCACTGTCAGAGGGTCAGTACTGAGGGAGTGCCGCACTGTCAGAGAGTCAGGACTGAGGGACTGCCGCACTGTCAGAGGGTCAGTACTGAAGGAGTGCCACACTTTCAGAGGGTCAGTACTGAGGGAGTGCCGCACTGTCGGAGGAACAGTACTGAGTGAGTGCCGCACTATCAGAGGGTCAGTACTGAGCGAGTGCCGCACTGTCAGGGGGTCAGTACTGAGGGAGTGCCGCACTGTCAGGGGGTCAGTACTGAGGGAGTGCCACACTGTCAGAGGGTCAGGACTGAGGGAATGCTGCACTGTCAGAGGGTCAGTACTGAAGGAGTGCTGCACTGTCAGAGGGTCAGTACTGAGGGAGTGCCGCACTGTCAGAGGGTCAGTACTGAGGGAGTGCCGCACTGTCGGAGGGTCAGTACTGATGGGCTGTCGCACTGTCAGAGAGTCAGTACTGAGGGAGTGCTGCACTGTCAGAGGGTCAGTACTGATGGAGTGCCGCACTGTCAGAGAGTCAGGACTGAGGGAGTGCTGCACTGTCAGAGGGTCAGTACTGAAGGAGTGCTGCACTGTCAGAGGGTCAGTACTGAGGGAGTGCCGCACTGTCGGAGGGTCAGTACTGAGGGAGTGCTGCACTGTCAGAGGGTCAGTACTGAGGGAGTGCCGCACTGTCAGAGAGTCAGGACTGAGGGACTGCCGCACTGTCAGAGGGTCAGTACTGAAGGAGTGCCACACTTTCAGAGGGTCAGTACTGAGGGAGTGCCGCACTGTCGGAGGAACAGTACTGAGTGAGTGCCGCACTATCAGAGGGTCAGTACTGAGCGAGTGCCGCACTGTCAGGGGGTCAGTACTGAGGGAGTGCCGCACTGTCAGGGGGTCAGTACTGAGGGAGTGCCACACTGTCAGAGGGTCAGGACTGAGGGAATGCTGCACTGTCAGAGGGTCAGTACTGAAGGAGTGCTGCACTGTCAGAGGGTCAGTACTGAGGGAGTGCCGCACTGTCAGAGGGTCAGTACTGAGGGAGTGCTGCACTGTCAGAGGGTCAGTGCTGAGGGAGTGCCGCACCGTCAGAGGGTCAGCACTGAAGGAGTGCCGCACTTTCAGAGGGTCAGTACTGAGGGAGTGGCGCACTGTCAGAGTGTCAGTACTGAGGGAGTGCCGCACTGTCAGAGGGTCAGTACTGAGGGAGTGCTGCACTGTCAGAGGGTCAGTACTGAGTGAGTGCCGCACTGTCAGAGGGTCAGTACTGAGCGAGTGCCGCACTGTCAAAGGGTCAGTACTGAGGGAGTACCGCACTGTCAGAGGGTCAGTACTGAGGGAGTGCCGCACTGTCAGGGGGTCAGTACTGAGGGAGTGCCGCACTGTCGGAGGGTCAGTACTGAGTGAGTGCCGCACTGTCAGAGGGTCAGTACTGAGCGAGTGCCGCACTGTCAAAGGGTCAGTACTGAGGGAGTGCCGCACTGTCAGAGGGTCAGTACTGAGGGAGTGCCGCACTGTCAGGGGGTCAGTACTGAGGGAGTGCCGCACTGTCAGGTGGTCAGTACTGAGGGAGTGCCGCACTCTCAGAGGGTTAGTACTGAGGGAGCGCCGCACTGTCAGAGGGTCAGTACTGAGCGAGTGCCGCACTGTCAGAGGGTCAGTACTGAGGGAGTGCCGCACTGTCAGAGGGTCAGTACTGAGGGAGTGCTGCACTGCCAGAGGGGCAGTACTGAGGGAGCGCCGCACTGTCAGAGGGTCAGTACTGAGGGAGTGCTGCAGTCAGAGGGTCAGTACTGAAGGAATGCCGCACTGTCAGAGGGTCAGTACTGAGGGAGTGCTGGACTGACAGAGGGTCAGTACTGTGGGAGTGCGGCACTGTCAGAGGGTCAGTACTGAGGGAATGCCGCACTGTCAGAGGGTCAGTACTGTGGGAGTGCGACACTGTCAGAGGGTCAGTACTGAGGGAGTGCCACACTGTCAGAGGGTCAGTACTGAGGGAGTGCCGCTCTGTCAGAGGGTCAGTACTGATGGAGTGCCGCATTGTCAGAGAGTCAGTACTGAGGGAGTGCTGCACATTCAGAGGGTCAGTACTGATGGAGTGCTGCACTGTCAGAGGGTCAGTACTGAGGGAGTGCTGCACTGTCAGAGGGTCAGTACTGAGGGAGTGCCGCACTGTCAGAGGGTCAGTACTGAGGGAGTGCCGCACTGTCAGAGACTCAGTACTGAGTGAGTGACGCACTGTCAGAGGGTCAGTGCTGAGGGAGTGCCGCACTGTCAGAGGGTCAGTACTGAAGGCGTGCCGCAC
>NW_027309380.1:0-37677 GCF_047496885.1 Scyliorhinus torazame | reverse complement strand
CTCATTGAACATCCTCAACAACATCGGCCCCGATATCCCCGAGAACTTTTTCTAAACTCCACTGGGTGCCCGTCCACCTTACCTGCCTGCATGGCCTTCAAGCCCTCCACTATCTCTTCCAGCCCGATTGGGGCCCCCCAGCCCTTCTACCTGCTCCCCGTCCACCTTTGGGAAACTCAGCCCCTCCAAGAAGTGCGTCATTCCCTCCGGCCCCGTAGGGGGTTCCGACCTGTACAGCCTGCTGTAGAAATCCCTAAACGCCTTATTCACCCGTACTGAATCACCAACCAGGTTCCCATCTCCGTCCTTTACTTCCCCTATCTCCCTCGCTGCCTCCCTCTTCCTAAGCTGCTGTGCAAGCATTCTGCTGGCCTTCTCTCCATGTTCATAGATCGCCCCCCTCGCCTGTCTCAGCTTCTCCACCGCCCTCCCGGTGGTCAGCAAGCTAAACTCTGCCTGTAACCTCTGGGGTCCCCGCATACCTCCTATCAATCTGTAGTATCTCCTTTACCAGTTGGTCCATCTCTTCCCTGTCCACCTTCTCCCTATGGGCCCGGATCGAGATCAGCTCCCCCCTGACCACTGTCTTCAGTGCTTCCACACCACTGCTGCTGAAATTTTCCCCGTTTCATTGACCTGCAGATAGCTCTGAATGCATTTCCTCAGCCGCTCGCACATCCCTTCATCCGCCAAAAGTCCCGCATCCAACCTCCAGTGCGGGCGCTGGTTACTAACCTGCAGGTCAACCCAGTGCGGAGCATGGTCTGAGATTGTGATCGCCGAGTACCCCGTGTCCACCACCCCAGCCAGCAAGACCCTGCTCAAAATAAAGAAATCAATCTGGGAGAACACTTTATGCACCCCCTCTAGCTTCCCACGACAGAGACTATTCTACCTGCCTCAAACACCACCTGCTTATTGATCAGGATCGCGACCCCTCTAGCCTTTGAATCTAGTCCCGAGTGAAAGACCTGACTGACCCAGCCTTTCCTCATTCTAACCTGGTCCGTTACTCTAAGGTGCATCTCCTGCAACATTACCACGTCCACCTTCAATCTCCTAAAATGCGCGAACACACGTGCCCCTTTGACGGGCTCATTTAACCCTCGAACATTCCAGGTGATCCACGCCACCACCCGGTCCATCCCCATGCAGCCCCCGCCCCCAACCTCCTCTCTGTCCCTCAGCCCAAGTCCCTCCCTCGTCAGCAGAACACTCTCCTCCTCCTCTCCCCTCTCTCTTCTCCCCTCCTCTCCCCTCTCTCTTCTCCCCCCCCCCCCCCCCCCCCCCCCCAGTACCAACACCCTGTAACCCAACCCCTTTACTAAACCAAACATATGCACACCCCCCACTGTGCTTCCATGAGCTAGCTCGCCCAGCTAGCTTGGTGGCCCCCATCCCGGGCGCCGTCTCCCACCTATTGTTCCCTCCCCACACCGCTCATACAAACTCCAATATCAAACAATCCCCACACAATTGCCCAACAGAAAAACACCAAAATCTAAACAAGCACACCTCCATACCCCAACAGTGCAAATGAAATCCTTAACTCACTCAGCTCTACCGCTGGTTCCAAATCAATGCAAACGGCATCACAAACATCTTCCATGAAACGCAAAATGAGAAACTTTTTACAAAAACAGAGAAACAAAAAGAAAAAAACAAAAACATGAACGTTGCAGCCAAGTTCAAAAGTTCTCAATCCATCACCAGCCCTTTCCTTTTCGCAAAGTCCAACGCATCCTCAGGCGACTCGAAGTAGAAGTGCTAATCCTCATGCGTGACCCAGAGACGGGCTGGATATAACAGTCCAAACTTCACCTTTTTCTCAAAAGGATCGACCTGATCTGGTTGAAGCCTGCTGCTCTCCTGGCCATCTCTACACCCAGGTCCTGTAAACTCGCAGGATGCTATTGTCCCATTTACAGCTCAGTGTCTGCTTGGCCCACTATAGAATGCGCTCCTTATCCGAGAACCTGTGGAATCTCACCACCATTGCCCTTTTGGGGGGGGGGAGTCTCCCATTTGCGGCTTCCTCGCGAGTGCTCTGTGAGCCCGATCCACCTCCAAGGGCCGGGAGAATGCACCATCCCCCAGCAGCTTCACAAACATGTCTGCGATGTATGCCCAGCGTCCGTTCCTTCGGACCCCTCCGGGAGCCCGACGATTCTTAGGTTCTGCTGGCGGGACCTATTCTCTATGTCCTCCACCTTCTCCAGGAGCTTCTTCTGCTGGTCCCTCAGCATCCCCACCTCCAGCTCCACCTCAGTCTGATGTTCCTCATGCTCAGCCAGCACCTTCTCTACTTTCTGGATCGCCCGATCCTGGGCATCCAATCTATGCTCCAACCGCTCAATCAACTCTTTTACCAGGTCCAAGCAGTCCCGTTTCTGCGTAGCAAAACCTTTCTGAATGACTTGCATAAGCTGCTCCATAGACTGCTGGGTCAACAAGCCAGATTTCCGAACCTCCGCCATGCTGTCCTCTGTGCAGCTACAGCCCAAGCCTCCTCTATCTTTTTGTTTCTGCTCTTACGAACACTTCCAGTCCTTCTCTCCATGCACCAAAGTGGAAATTCAGTAAACAATTGCCACTAACATCCGTTTTACAATTCAAGTCCGGTAGAAAAAACAGGGGAAAGATCAAAAGTCTGACCAGAGCGAGAGCCACCAAATGTGCGACTTACTCCTTCATAGCCGCCACCGGAAGTCATGCACACAGAATATTGACATACACCTTTCCCTTATAAAAAGCTGATCCAGAAGTATTACTCCAAAATTGTGATCGGGGAAAATGTGACGGATACTGCTGAGGGCACTGTGAACCAGTCTAGTGATGACAGGAAGCTTTGATGTGAAAGGTAGCATTATCAGAATACATACAACATCAACTGAGAAACTGGGAGTCTTTGCAGAAATTAAAGTGGGAAAAAGGGTGGTTATGGGAGTTGATGGGCTGATTACTATCTCCAGGATTTGAGACAGAAGTCAAAGAAGGGACAGAAAGAATTGGAGATGGGCTATGTGAAGATGATGGAAGGGTGGAAACAAAGTTGATGTAATTTTTCAGTTTGAAGCAGAAGGAATAAGAATAGTGATACAGTCATCAATGTGTTGGACAAAGATGGTGGGCAGGCGGAGGATGAGTGAGTAGGACTGGAGTGGATGTACATACATATTGGATTTTTTTTTGATCAATGACTCCCCTCAACTGTATCTGTCCCATTTCCTGAACTTCTGCTTTCCTTCCTAGAACCATAATTGGGTCTTCCCTTGCCCAGATCTTCAACCTCACCAGCCTGCATATCAGTGTTCCCTCTAAGCTGTCCAACCACAGCAACTGGAAATTTGCTGTGAAGAGAAACACGCCATGCATAAGCAGTGTTCCCTTTAAAATGCACACAAGCAGTCCCTGTGGTGATCTTAAAGTGATTGCGCAGTGAAACAGTGGGGGCACACAGAAAGAAAGGAGAAAACACCGTTCCACATTAAATAGACTATCCTCCACCAATTCCACCACCTCACTGCAACGAGAATGCTTCTCCAGGATACCCGAGTCCACTCTTGAACCACCCGCAACACCACCTCCCCTCACAAGCACAGGTGATGCGTTATCTCCCCTTTTACGTCCCCTCTTCCTATCACCCCGGATTCCAGACATTGCTTCCAGATGAAATAGCGATTTACTTGTACCTTTAATTTATTATAAATGCAGTCACTGCTCATGATGTGGTCGCCTTTACATTGGACACACCAAACATTGGCATTCCACAAAACGATTACTGAATCTATGTTCAGTCAGCAAGGGTGACCTTGTGTTTACAATGGCCCGTCAGTTTAATTATCTGCTCCACTCCCATTACTTCTGTTCTTTGTCCCCCAACACCAAGGAAAGTTTGAGCTACAGTATCTGATCTTTCAATTAAGCACTGCACAACCTTCTGGACTCAATGTCATGTTCAACAATTCCAGATCATAACTGCTTCCATTTTTTGGCCAGCTGTTTGGGATGATTGATATTCCTATCTCATTTGTCCCATTACTGACCTTCTTTGCCTTGCCCCATCATCCCTTTTGTCGTAGTCTCTCCTGCCTTCATCCCATCACAGACCTTCACTTGTTCCTTCTCCCCTTTATCCACCCACACTGACCCTCGTAATATTAAGGTAATGGAATATTAATGACCCACTTCCTTAAAACTTGGCATATCTCAAAATCATATCCGTTTTTCATGAAAGGTCAACGATCTTTCTCTTGCTATAAATGCTGCCTGACCCGTGTATTTCTGCATTTTCCAACTACATTAGTTTGATTGCGTATATTATCTCAAGATTGGGCAAACAGACCACCATGTTCCCATAAAACATTCCAAATAGAGATATTAGAATAAGATTAAACATTTAAAAAAAAAAATCAGATTATTGTCTTAAATGTGTTCATTAAAGATTTTACTTGGAAAACCTAAAGACTTTTCCAAATAATTGAGTGTTTTCACAATGGCTTGGTAGCACAAGTTGCTTCACAGCGCCAGGGATCCGGGTTTGATTCCCGGCTTGGGTCACTGTCTTTGCAGAGTCTTCACGTTCTCCCAGTGTCTGCATGGGTTTTCTCCAGGTGCTCCGGTTTCCTCCCACAAGTTCCGAAAGATGTGCTTGTTAGGTGAACTGGATTTTCTGAATTCTCCCTCAGTGTACCTGAACAGATGCCGGAATGTGGCGACTAAGGGCTTTTCACAGTAACCTTGTTGCAGTGTCAATGCAAGCTTACTTGTGGCACTAATAAAGATTATTAAACTGCATTTTCAATGTGCGATTTTCATTATTTCCCAGCTAGCGATCCTTGTCACAGGAGTTGGAAGGGGGAAAAAGGTGTTTTGTCCTAATCCTGAGCACGTGGTTTCTGATCTATCTCCAAAATACTTTGAAAGAAACACAAGATTTAATTCTCAAATCTGCTATGAAATAAGTGATGAATTTATATCACAACTGTTTTTTATGAACTTAGAAACATAGAAAATAGGAGGCGGAGGTCATTCGGCCCTTCAAGCCCACACCACCATTCATTATGATCATGGCAGATCATCCATCTCAATAGTCTAATCGCACCTCCCCCCCCATATCCTTTGATTCCCTTCACCCAAGTGTTATATCTAACTGCTTCTTGAAAACATGCAATGTGATGGACTCAACTACTTCCTGTGGTAACAAATTCCACAGGCCGACCACACTCTGGGTGAAGAAATTTCTCATCTCTACCATATATCGGTGACCCCTGGTTCTGGACACACCCATTTCGGGAACATCCTTCCTGCATTTACCCTGTCTAGTCCTGTTAGAATTTAATACGTTTCTACGAGATTCCCCCCATATTCTTCTGAACAGTGAATACAATCCTAACTGATTCAGTCTCTCCTTATATATCAATCCCACCATCCCAGGAATCAGGTGGGTAAACCTTCGCTGCACTCCCTCTAGAGCAAGAGCATCCTTCCTCAGATAAGGAGACCAAAACTTCATACAACATTCCGGGTGTGACCTTGCCAAGGCCCTGTATAATTGCAGCAAGACATCCCTGCTGCTGTACTCGAATCTTCGCTACGAAGGCCAACATACCATTTGCCTGCTTTACCGCCTGCTTACCTTCAGTGACTGGTGTACGAGGAACCCAGGTCTCGTTGCACATTCCCCTTTCCTAATTTATAGCTATTCAGATAATAGTCTGCTCTTTCGTTTTTGCTACCATTTGCCATTCATTTGCCCACTCTCAACTTTTCCAAATCACACTGAAGGATCTCTGCATCCTCCTCACAGCTCACCCTCCCACTCAACTTGGTTCATCTGCAAATTTGGAGACATTACATTTTGTTTCCTCATCAAAATCATTAAAATATATATATATATATATATATATATATATATATATAAATAGAGTGATCCTGCAGTACCCCACTAGTCACTGCCTGCCAATTTGAAAAAGACCCATTAATTCCTACATTTGGTTTCCTGCCTGCCAACCAGTTTTCTATCCATCTCAATATACTAACCCCAATCTCATGCGCTTTAATTTTACACACGAATCTCTCATGCGGCACTTTGCCAAAAGCTTTCTGAAAGTCCAAATATATGCATCGGCAAGTCTACTAGTTACATCCTCGAAGAATTCCAGTAGATTTGTCAAGCATAATTTCCCCTTCATAAATCGATGCTGACTCTGTCTGATCCTGCCATGATTTTTTAAGTGCTCGGTTATAAAATCTTTGATAATGGATTCTAGAATTTTCTCCACTACTGACATCATGCTTATTGATCTTAAATCCCTTTTTAAATAGTGGAGTTACATTAGCTACCCTCCAATCTGCATGAACTGTTCCAGACTCTTATAGAATCCTGGAAGATGACTACCAATGCATTCACTATTTCTAGAGCCACTTCCTGAAGTACTCTGGGATGTCGATAATCAGGCCCTGGGAATTTATCAGCCTCAATCCCTTCAATTTCCCCAATACAATTTCTCGATGGTATTTATCTCCTTTAGTTCCTCTGTAGTCCCTGACATTTCTGGCATCTGATTTGTGTCCTCATTTGTGAAGACAGAATCAAAGTGTGTTTAGTTGCTCAGCCATTTCTTTGTCCCCTATCATAAATTCCCCTGATTCTGACTGTAAGGGATTTACATTTGTCTTCACCAATCTTTTTCTCTTCACTTATAGAGGCTTTTACAGTCAGTTTTTATGTTCCCTGCAAGCTTACTCTCAGACTCTATTTTGCCCATCTTAATCAATCCCTTGGTTCTCCTTTGCGGAATTCTAAACTGCTCCCAATTCTCAGACCTTTTGTTTTCCTAGGCCAATTTATATGCTTCCCTGAATCGAATACCATCTCTAACTTCCCTTGTAAGCAATGGATTGGCCACCGTCCGATTTTAATTTTGTGGCAGACAGGAATAAACAATTGTTGCCATCCCCTCCATGCATTCCTTGAATGTTTGCCATCGCCTAGCCACTGTCATCCCTTTGAGTAACATTTGCCAATCTATCATAATCAACTTGCGCCTCATACCATCATAGTTTCCTTTATTAAGATTCATGACCCTAGTCTCAGAATCAACTACTTCACTCTCTATCTTGATGAAAAATTCCATCATTATGGTTGCTTATCCCTAGGAGTCTGGCACAACTCGATTGCCAATGATTTTGTTCTCATGTTAAAGAAAAATAAAAGCAACATGTGAAAAGCCTTCAGAGTAGCGCAGAAGAGCTATGCACTTTTTTTCTAATGGGCAGAAAACAGGTCAGAGAGAGATTTGGCTGTATACATTCAATCAAATCTCAAACAATGAAGTTGAACAAGTTTTAATATAAAAACATGAAATAGAAACTGCACAAGCAAACTGTGCTTTGAGGTAGTGTGTGAACTTTAAAATAAAATGAGAGATAATTTTGGAAATTCCCCATCAGGAAATTGTGCATCCTCATCCCAGGTTTTCGGTCCAATAATTTAGTCAAGTCATACTTAAATGTTGATAGCACGAAAAAGGTTAAGAATCTGATGACTATGGGCATATTGGTGGTTGGAGTACCTGGCAGGAAGGAACATGTGGAAATTGGATCCGAATAGCTTCAATGAGATGAAAGGCTGTTTGGCCCCATTCTTGTTGAATTCCTCCCTAATGCTATCATTGTCACATTTGCTAACTGTTCCAAAACTCCACCCTGAGCCTGGCTGCATCTCAAGATCTCCCTCAGAATTCCTCCCTTCTCCACGCCTACCAGTGCTCCCTTCTCCCCTGTAACATACCATCAGTGCTCCCAAATCCAATAACGACTATTAATGGATTGCAATAAATATCTTTAATCCCGCTATATCCTGGGAATCTCTTCCCAGCATCTTCGCAGTGTTCGTATACCTTCCACCCATCTAACATCGCAGTTCTTGGCAAATTCACAAGGGACATGCCCTAGACCCAACCATCTTCAACTGCTTCATCAATGACCTTCTTTCCATCATAAGGTCAGTTGATGCTTGCACAATGTTCATTGGCGAATCTTCAGATAATGAAGCAGTCCATGTCCAAATGTAACATAGTCTGGACAATATTCAATCTTGGGCTGACAAGTGGCAAGTAACATTTATGTCACACAAGTGCCAGGCAATGACCATCTCCAACGAGAGAATCTTACCATCACCCCATGACATTGAATTGTATTGCCATCACTGAATCCCCCACAATTAACATCCTGGGCGTTATCATTGACCAGAATCTGAACTGAACTAGCCATATAAACACTGTTGCTCCAAGTGCAGGTCAGAGGCTAGGAATCTTGTGGCGAGTAACACCTTCTAACTCCCCAAAGCCTGCCCACAAACAAGGCACAAGTCACAAGTGTGATGGGATACTCTCCATTTGCCTGGATGAGTGCAGCTCCAACAACACTCAAGAAGCTTGACACCATTCAGGATAAAGCAGCCAGTTTAATTGGCACCCCATGCACAAACATTTACTCCCTCCGTACCTGACAAACAGTGGCAGAAGTGTCTACCATCTAGAACATGCACTGCAGGAATTCAACAGGGTTATTTCTAGAATTTATAGATTTCATAGAATTTACAGTGCAGGAGGCCATTCGGCCCATCGAGTCTGCACCGGCTCTTGGAAAGAGCACCCTACCCATGGTCCACACCTCTACCCTATCCCCATAACCCAGTAAACCCACCCAACACTAAGGGCAATTTTGGACACTAAGGGCAATTTATCATGGCCAATCCACCTAACCTGCACATCTTCGGACTGTGGGAGGAAACCGGAGCACCCGGAGGAAACCCACGCACACAAGACTCGGGTCTTGGCTCGCTTACCCACAATCTTCTGTTAATTGCATTTTATGATCATAACACTAAAATCACAAGTTCAAAAGAATACGGTTTCTATTCCAAACAATCCAATTGGTTCACAGTCAAAGTCTGGTGACATCACATTAACTGGGTGGAGGATTTAGCTGTGATGTGGCTTGGATGTAATTGGGATGAGAAAGAATTAGTTTTGTTTTCTTGCCAATAGCCCACACAGTCAATGCTACCGTGTGCTTTATAACTCTGAAGCAATTAGGCAGCGCCTTGCAAACCACATCGAGAAGGGCAAGGGTAGTATTCACATGGTAACAGCACAACCTGGAAGTTCCCCTCCAAGTCATTCACCATCCCGACTTGGAAATATATTGCAGATCCTTCACAGTCACTGGAACTCCACCCTTATCAGCACCATGGGTGTTCCGACACCACATGGACTACAGTAGTTCAAGACGACAGCTGATTACCACCTTCGAGGGCAATAAGGGAGTAGCATAAATGCAGTTCATACTGAACAGAAATAGCTAGAGCAGCAGTTTAAATAATATTCATTAATATTGAAAAACATATTACATCACCTTACAGAAAATGAAGCCACTTTCAGAAGTCATCAACGCTACTTGTATTGGATCTGCAGCCAGTTAGATGACATTATAGTTTCTTGGTGTGCCTTTGGAAGGCAAACATTCCTTGTTGAGATAGGAGCACAAGACTACGGCTGCCTTCTGGCAACTCAGCTAAATGATCACTGTTTTAACAGTGAGCCTGACAACAGAACCTAATAATGTCCACGCAAGGTGCAAATGTTCGAGTTTCATTGAGTTGTTGGATATTAATCAGGAGCAAAAATCCCTGCCAATTTTCTCTCCCCTAACCTTTATGAAATGAGCAGCCTGATATGGAACATGATAGAAATTGATTGTAACTATCTTTTTCTACTTAACTTTGAAGCATGGTGTATCTGAAAAATCCAAACTAAGAAGTTCACTACTAGATGTTTCCTTCACTTAGCTGGCTGTGTGTCTTTTTTAGCATCTACTTACTAAGGGTTATGAGATCTCAAACTCCAGACACAGCTTCTGGACCATAAAACTTGTCTCACTTAAATATCATAACTATATTAATTTCCCCACCAAAAAGAGACAGTGTTAAAAGAATTCACAAAAGCTGAAGCATTTATTCTCCTCCCAAGTAACAGTAGCACATAAAACATTCCACTACAACACTACTGTCAGTTTTTGAAGAGGGTTATGGAAAGTACACAGGGATGGGGAGAATGGGATGTGATGCATGCAGGTTATGTGCACCTTTGGTCAGTACTTGAAGAAACAATTACAGTGATATGGGCAGAGTTGAGAGTTTAGAGTAACTGGATTGCTCTTTGAAAGAGCTGGACCTTTTTTGTTCCTAATACACAAATGATTTGAAGGAAAATTTAGCTGGTCTGATTAGTAAATTTGCAGTTGCTTATAACGAAGAGGATTGTCAGAGGATACGGCAGGATACAGATTGGTTGGACACTTGGGCAGAGAAATGGCAAATGGGAGTTTATTCCGGACAAATAGGAGGTAATGCATTTTGGATGGTCTAAATACAGGTGGGTATTATACAGCAAATGGCAGAACCCTTGGGAGTATTGACAGGCAGAGAGATCTGGGCGCACAGGTTCACAGATGCCTGAAAATGACAACGCAGGTGGATAAGATAGTCGAGAAGGCATATGCTTGCCTTCATCAGTCGGGCATCGAGTAGAAAAATTGGCAAGTCATGCTGCAGTTGTACAGAACTTTAGGGCATATTTGGAATTTTGCGCACAATTCTGGTCTCCACACTACCAGAAGGATGTGAATACTTTTGGAGAAGGTATAGAAGAGGTTTTCCAGGATGTTGCCTGGTTTGGAGGGTATTACCTACGAGGAGAGGTTGGATAAACTTGGATTGTTTTCACTGAAACGACAGAGGTTGAGGGGCAACCTGATAGAGGTTTATAAAATCATGAGTGGCATGGACAGAGTGGATAGTCAGACGCTTTTTCCTAGGGTGGAAAATCAATTACTAGGAGACATAGGTTTAAGGTGCGAGGGGCAAAGTTTAGAGAAGATGTGCAAGACATGTTTTTTTTTATATACACAGAGGGTAGTGGGTGCCTGGAACATGTTGCCGGGGGGTGGTGGAAGCAGATACAATAGCAACGTTTAAGAGGCATCTTGATGAATACATGAATAGGATGGGAATAGAGGGATATGGACCCCAGAAGTGAAGGAGGTTTTAGTTTAGACAGGCATCGTGATCGGTGCAGGCTGGAGGCCGTAGGGCCTGTTCCTGTGCTGTACTGTGCTTGGTTTGATATTCTGATGCAGAATTTTCTGCAACACAATTCCTAGTCTGTGCAGATTGGTATTTATCCACCCCTCTTCTTAGTGCAGAACAGCCACCGCTCCATGGCCAAGTCAATTTTGTAAACTTGTTCCCAATTCTCCACAACTATAAACGTTTATACTTTTAAGTATCTCAAGGTCTGAACAAAATAAACTGTTCAACTGTCCAATCAGTATTTTCCAATCCCCTTCTCATTAGGGTTTGCAGATTATTCAATCCCTTCAATAATGCAGAGGATGCTGCTTTTTTGCTCTTCACTTTCTAATGCAAAACACATCTGCAAGTTAGTCAGCAATTCCAGTGAACACTGCAGCTTCCTTCCAGCCGTGGGTGCGGCATCATCACATAGTAACAAGGTAGTTAATGTGTTGAGTGCTTACAATTACAACACTGGTAAGCAAAGCAAATCATTGCTTAGTTTTACAAAATGGGTGTTAAGGACATGCTAATTTCTCCATTAAATTATCTGTATTTTAACCTCAAAATTAAAAATCAGAAGATGGCAACAAAGATCAAATTATGGTCAATTATGATAGGATATAGTTACTCCTGCACTGCAGCCTGGATGACGATTGTCTGGTTTAAAAGAGAGAATAAGTAGACATTGATTTTTTTCCCCCAAAACCTGAAAATCATTACATCAGGTTGCTTCATGTACTGCAAATTGATTTTTTCCAACAACGTTAATGATACAGCTCATTCGCTTTTCCTTCAATATGCATTGCACAAACTACACGCCAGCTCTAAATGTCTAATTTCATGTCATATGTTTTTAAATTGGAAGTTTTTTTAAATGGAAAATAGAAAACCTGATTGCGAAACTAGCAGACATCTAACATATGCAAATCAACTAGACCTGGATTAGCTAGTTAATAGGGTTACCTGTATTTATTTTTCAATCAGAGTTGGAAATAAAAACACCCTAAACAATGGATGATCCTCTCGGGGTCTCTTGGTAGAGTCACAATGTCTCCAATTGTCGCGATAAATGATTTAAATTATTCTTTTTAAATTTTTTCCAATTAAGGGGCAATTTAGCATGGCCAATCCACATTCCCTGCACATCTTTGGGCTATGGGGCTGAGACCCATGCAGACATGGGCAGAATGTGCAAACTCCACACAGACAGTGACTTGGGGCCAGGATTGAACTCGGGCCCTCAGCACTGTGAGACAGCAATGGTAACCACTGCGCCACCGTGCAGCACTGGATTTAAATTTTTCATGTCGTCCCCAGATAAAAAGCTAAAAGCAACTTGTAAACAAGGGGATTTTCTTGGTGGAACCTGGAACTCTGGCAATAAGGGGGTTACCTCCAATAGTTAGTCAGCTTGATTAGAACTTGGAGGCGGCACAGAAATAATTTCGGCCAAGAGCTATAAAATGGCTGAATGCGCTAACTGGGGGGAAACAGCCAGTCTTTCAGAGTCAGGTCAAGGTATGTAGAAGTCATTGGGAATCAGAGATGTTTATGACTTTTAAATCACTAAGCAAGAAGGCATTGAGGGCAAAGTTTGAAGTGAAGATTCCACAAATGTGAGGTTTTGAAGTCGAATTGAGGGTCAGTTAGCCAAAGATGAATGCAAGGATCCCCATGAAACCTCATACCTCTGAAAATATTTGGAATACGGAGGAGAAAGCAAAGTGGATCTCAGCGAGCAGTGCCATACCATGGTTTGGTCCCAGGAGAAGTGAATGAACCCTCACAAAACTGTGCAGTAAAAGGGAACTCTTGGGTGAAATTAAAAACTTGAACAGGGTTTGGGATCAAAGTCTTTACAAAAATAATTTCATGTTCGTCACGCTTGCTTCGTTTTTTTTTTCATATTCAGCAGTTTGTTTAGTCGAAAAAATGAATTATTTTGGCAGAAACATTTTACGAATCATTTAACATCAACAATCTCTATGGGGCTCCTAAAATCTTTTAGCTAAATGTGTAAATCAACACTTTCTGCTCAACATTTGTGGCAGCACGGTTGCGGCAGGGATGAGCTAGCCGCACGTTTCGGCGGCTCCAGCTCCGACGGAACTTCGGGCTCTTTTAAGAGCCCCAACGGGGACTTGGACGGCCGTAAAACCCGGTGCGAGGCGCGAGGGAAGGGAGTCCCCCCCGAAAGACGGAGGGAAAAACCGGCGCCGGCGGCTGCAGCCTCAAGAATCTGCAGCCAGAAGATCAGAGAGAGAGAGGGAGTGAAACAAAATGGCGGCGGAGAAACCACAGGTGACATGGGGGCCTGAGCAGGACGAGGTGGTGAGACGGTGCGTGGGCCTGCTGAAGAAGGAGGTAATGACCCCGTTGTTACAGGCAATTGAGGGGCTTAAGGAGACTTTAAAGACCCAGGAGACGGAACTTCGCGTGGTGGAGCAGAAGGTGTCAGGTATTGAGGACGAGGTCCTGGGCCTAGCGGTCAAGACTCAGACGCACGAGGCACTTCATAAAAAGTGTGCTGACAGGATTGAGGCCCTTGAAAATGGAGCGCGAAGGAAGAACCTTAGGGTACTAGGTCTCCCGGAGGGTGTGGAAGGAGTGGACTGTGGAGCGTACGCAAGTAAGATGCTGAGCTCACTGATGGGTGCTGAGGCCCCTGCGGGCCCCATGGAGGTGGAGTGGGCAAATCGGATCCCGGCGAGAAGACCAAAAGCGGGAGAACCACCGAGGGCGATAATCGTGCGATTCTACCGCCTTAAGGACAGAGAAGAGGTCCTGAGATGGGCCAAAAAGGTGCGGAGCAGCAGATGGGAGAATGCGGTGGTAAGGATCTACCAGGATTGGAGTGCGGAGGTGGCGAGAAGGAGGGTGAGCTTCAACCGAGCCAAAGAGGTTTTGCACAAAAGGAAGGTGAAGTTTGGGATGCTGCAGCCGGCAAGACTATGGGTCACGCATCAGGAGAGACATTATTATTTCGAGACGGCGGAGGAAGCATGGTCCTTCATCAATGAAGAGAAACTGGACCAGAACTGAGGGACTGATGCTGCAGGGAACTGTTATTGTTGTTATTATTGTTTTTGTTAATGGGATGGTGAAAGTTAAGCGAGAAGTAAACAGGGAAGGGGGGGGGACACTGGGGAAATGTGGGCGCCGGTGAGGGGGGGGAGGCGGGACATAGTCAGAGAATGGGGAAGGAGAGGGGGAGGGGAAAGGGAGCTGCGCCATAAGAGGCGGGACATGTAAAGGGATGTTCCCGCGCCAGAAAGAATAAGGCGGGAAAACAGGCGCAAGGCGGATGGGAGTTCCCTCACACCGGGGGGGCAGAGGAGCGAGCAGGAGTAGCCGGGGTCAGTTGAAGTCAGCTGACTTACGGAAGTGATATGGGGGGAGCAATCAAGCTAGATAGGGATCTAGTGGGTGGGGGGGGGGGGGGGGGGGGGGGAGAGAGAGAGAGAGGAAGAGCGAGAGAGAGAGAAGGGGACAACTGGGTTGCTGCTGTGGAAATCCAAAAGGAAATGGCTAAAGAGAAGGTGGTCGGGGGCGGAATGCGACGCTGGGGGAGCGAGCGGGAGCGCGGAGGCGGGATATGGGACTGGCCTAGAGAAGGTAATGGCTAGTCGACACGGGAGGGGTGCAGGTAGCCCCCCAGTGAGGCTGATCACGTGGAACGTGAGAGGCCTGAATGGGCCGATAAAAAGGGCCCGAGCACTCGCGCATTTGAAAGGACTAAGGGCAGACGTGGTTATGCTCCAAGAGACGCACCTAAAGGTGGCGGACCAAGTTAGGCTAAGGAAAGGATGGGTGGGACAGGTGTTCCACTCAGGACTGGACGCAAAGAACAGAGGGGTGGCCATTTTGGTGGGGAAACGGGTAGCATTTGAAGCAAAGAACATCGTAGCAGATAGTGGAGGTAGATATGTAATGGTGAGTAGTAGGTTGGAGGGAATGGAGGTCGTGTTGGTTAATGTGTATGCCCCAAATTGGGACGATGCGGGGTTCATTAGACGGATGCTGGGGCGTATTCCGGACCTGGAGGCAGGAAATTTGATTTTAGGAGGGGACTTCAATACGGTGCTGGACCCGGGGCTAGATAGATCCAGCTCAAGGACTGGATCATGCACATATGTTTTGGGCGTGCCCGGCACTGGAAGGGTATTGGAAGGGAGTGACGGGAGTGATTTTGCAGGTGGCGAAGGCCCGGGTCAAACCAGGCTGGGGGTTAGCTCTATTTGGAGTTGCGGAGGAGCCGGGAGTGCAGGAGGCGAAAGAGGCCGATGTCGTGGCCTTTGCGTCCCTCGTAGCCCGGCGCAGGATCCTACTCATGTGGAAGGAGGCGAAACCCCCCGGACTGGAGGCCTGGGTAAACGATATGGCGGGGTTTATTAAACTGGGGCAGATAAAGTTTGCCCTGAGAGGATCGGCTCAAGGGTGCACCAGGCGGTGGCAGCCATTTCTCGACTACCTAGGGGAACGTTAGAGGGAAGACGGATGACCAGCAGCAGCAACCCAGGGGGGGAGGAAGTTGAGTATAGGGCAATAGAGTACGAGGTTTTGTTACTTGTATATTATTACTACTATTATTACTATTGTTAAAAAGTTTAGAAAATTCTGTTTTGTTACTGTTATCGTTTCGCTTGTTTTGTAAGCGGGAAAAATGTTGCTCAGGGAAAAAAATTTCAATAAAATATATTTTTTTAAAAAAACATTTGTGGCAGCAAGTGGTTTCATCTGTCAACGAAGAACATAGTATTTGTATCAATCCACTTCAAAAACCAATTGTGCTGAAATATTGCTACTTCAATGCAAATACGGGATGGATTAAGCTTCCTTGATTGTGCAGGAGGTAGACACCACATGATGTAGCACTGAGCCATAAAAAGCATGAATTTACAGGTGTGGCTTTTGTCTGCACCATTACTTGCTCTCAGTTGCTGATCATCAGTGTCCCATTATCCCACTTCCAGAAAATACTCCTCTGCAAATGTCAGGCAAGAACAAATTCAGGGTTAATGATAATGATATCCCATAATCCAAAATCCGTTGCAGTTTACTTCTGTACTCAAAAATGTACCTTAGCAAGAATTATCATCTTGAGAGTAAAGCAAAGAAACAAAATAAGCCACACCACTGCTATAACTTTAATGTGCTCTCTTGATTTTAAAGGAATCTCCTGGTTTCAAAGTGAACATAAATGCTGCAGGCATTTGCATCACATTTTCATAGAATTATTCAGCACAGAAGTTAAGTATTTTAGTCCATTGTTCCAGTGCCAACTCTTGGCAAGAACTAACTGATTAAATCTCACACCCTAAAAATTATACACTGCCCATCACCACCCCATCCCACAAATGTGCCACTCCTGTTGAACTTCTGTTCAATTGTCAACAAAACAGATAGTTATTTGTTCCCATCTCAGTTAATACTATTCAAAACACTAACCAGCGAGCATTTTTCCAGACCGTGAGATTCTTTCACCTCATTTGTATTTTTGAGGGGCATTGAAATTTTTGGCAGAATGTAGGTAATGAATCCCACTGTATTGTAATGCGAAATGCTGATCATTCCCAATAGGGCTGGGGACAGTGTGAGAACAAAACAGGCTATTTGCATGTTAACAGCGTTAGAGAAATTATCCAAAATGAGCAGAATAGATTTTACTTGGTACAAACCCATGATCATTCCATAAAGACGAAATAACAGAGCAATAAAATATTTACTGGAACAAAAAAAGTGATCAAATGACACCACAGAAAACTGCAATGGTTTCAAGTTAGCCAACTATGTATTCCAAATATTTTATAAAAGAGATGTCAATACACACTAGTGGATGGTCTATGGAAAAATCTAACTCAATGAATAGCAGAATTTGCTGACACAGCAAATAATGAGCTGAGTCATTGGGCAGCAGAGAATGTTGTCAACTTGCAGATGAAAAAATTCTTTCAAGCTTACCTATCTTACATTGTGATTCCTAAGAGCACACACTGCCTTTCCAACTGGAGGTTGTGCAAAAGCTGGGATCAAAGATAATAAGTATGTCAGTTGAACTGCAAAAGGGTTTTCACTAACTACTTGAAGCAGTAATTTACCATCATGCTTGTATAACAGCCACATTAAGGCTGAACTCATCCCTAGTTTCTCTACCATGTCTAATTATAAATGGGTATCAAAGCAACACACCCTGAGGACATTTGTACGCTGCTGAGCATACTTTGCAGGTCATGTTGCTGGAGGTGGGAAAGAAAAAAATAACAAGAAGGTAGCACGGACGGTCTTAAGTTCCAACTTAATTTCTTTGTGCTGTCGAGGAAAGAACCCTTTACGTCAAAAACATCAAATATCTAGTCTCCATCAATTTTAAAAAACAGACAACCAAATAAAAATAAAACAACAAGAATAAGTGACAATTTTTTTAAAAAATGGCACAGTGGGTAGCACTACTGCCTCACAGCGCCAGAGACCCGAGTTCAATTCCTGCCTTGGGTGACTGCATGGAGCTTGTGCATTCTCTGTCCGCGTGGGTTTCCTCTGGGTCCTTCAGTTTTCTCCCACAGTCCAAAGATGTGCAAGTTAGGTGGATTGATCATGATAAATTGCCCCTTGGACGTGCAGGTTAGGTTACAGGTATAGGGCGGAGTGGATTGGTGGAGACTTGATGGGTTGGATGGCCTCCTTCTGCACTATAGGGATTTTATGATTCTAATTTTACGGGATGTGGGCATCACCTATCCCGAATGAATTGCGATCCAATGTCTGCTTCAAGTAAAAACTGCCTCAGTAATCCTGACATAAACCAATCAGGTCCACCCTTTTTGTTATTGAAATTGTATCGTGAAAAGCTATGTCGTCATTAGTATTATCGAAAGGTCATCAACTGGAAATGGTAACAGTGTTCCTCTCTCCACAGACACGACATGACTTCCTGAATATTTTTAGTTTTCTGTTTTTGTTTAATTGCTGATCTCTTTTGACAAGTTTAAAATCCACAGCAATCTGTGGAACTACTTTGCAGGTGCATTCGAGAAGCATTTTTAATCTTATGGGAGATATTCTTTGCATCTGGCTCAGGATACCTAGAAACTAGGCCTCCCCAACACGAAAATTGCTAATTTTGAACAAGGGGTGTGTGGTTAAGAAATTGAGGACAAACACTGTCTAATCTTTAAAACTACCATAAGTTGAGATAGGTCTGTTACTGAAGTTAAAAAGTAACATTTAACATAATTCAAATTTACAGCAATGATTACACATCGAAACACAATGAACAGGTTGCATACTAGGAATTTATTTACAGCTTGGTATTTTGTGCTGGTTCTGCATTCTAGTGACCCATGCTTTTGTAACTGCTTTCTTTTTAGACCATTCCTTTTCCTAAATGCAGTACTTCAAATCCATACAGCCTCTGTCTTGTGCGGAAAGGCAATCCATCCTTTATTTGTCCACAAATTGACATGTCCCTCAAGGAAACAGCTCGTCCGGTGGCCTTGACATCTATCATTATGAAGTGCTTCGAGAAGTTGGTCATGAGACACTTCAACGCCATACTCCCAGAATGGCTTGATCCACTGATGTTCGCATCCCGACACACCCGGTCCACAGCAGATGCTATCTCCCCGGCCGTGCACTCATCCCTGGAGCACCTCGACAACAAAAACTCCTACGTCAGACTCCTATTTATTGGCTACAGCTCCAACTTCAACATCATATTCAAACTCATTTCAAAACTCCAAAACCTAGGACTTGGCTTCTCCCTCTGCAACTGGATCCTCGACTTCCTGATCCATAGGCCACAAATCAGTAAGGATAAACAACACCGCTTCCATGATAGTCCTCAATACCGGGCCCCACAAGGCTGCATATTTAGCCCCTACTATATTCCCTATACAGACATGACTGCGGGGCTAAATTTGACTCCAACACGTTTGCTGATGACATGACCGTAGTGGGTCGGATCTCGAACAACGATGAGTCAGAGTACAGGAGTGAGATAGAGAATCGACTGGTGTGGTGTAATGACAATAATCTCTCCCTCAACATTAACAAAACTAAGGAGTTGGTCATTGACTTCAGGAAGCGAAGTATCATACACACCTCTGTCTGCATCAATGGTGCTGAGATGGAGATGGTTGACAGCTTCAAATTCCTAGGCGTACACATCACCAACAATCTGTCCTGGTACACCCATGTCGATGCTATGACCAAGAAAGCACAACAGTGCCTATATTTCCTCAGGAAACAAAGGAAATTCGGCATATCCACATTGACTCTTAACAATTTTTCCTGATGCGTCATAGAAAGCATCCTATCTGGCTGCATCACAGCTTGATATGGCAACTGGTCGCCCCAAGACCGTAGGAAACTACAGAGTCGTGAACACAGCCCAGTCCAGCTTGCAAACACGCCTCCCATTCCCATGGCCTTGGGAAAGCGGGTAGCATAATCAAAAACCCCTCACACCTGGGTTATTCTCTCTTCCATTAGGCAGGAGATACAACAGTCTGAGAACACGCACCAACAGCTTTTTCCTCACTGTTACCAGACTCCTGAATGACCTTCTTACTGACTACTGATATCTCCACGCATCTTCTCTATTGTGTAGCAATACACTCAGTACGCTTCACAAGATGCCCATGTCGGTGTATTTATCATATATCTTATGGAATGATCTGTCTGGACTGTATGCAGAACAATACTTTTCACTGTACCTTGATACATGTGACAATTCATTCAAATCCAATTCAAAATGTCCTGCTGAAATTTCCCCCCCTCCTCTCCCTATTAGTGTGGCTATAGACACTTCACTCCATCTGAAGTTCCTCTGTGGATCAGTTGGTAATACAGTAGTCTCTGAATTACCGAGCGCCGGATTCAAGTCCAACTCCAGGGCTTAGCAGTACTGAGGAAGCAGCGTTCCAGATAAGACGTTAAACTGAGGCCCAATTTGCCTGCTCAGATGGATGTAAAAGATCCCATGGCACCATTAAAAAAAAAAAATTTGAAGTAGCCATTTATTTATTTTTCCAATTAAGGAGCAATTTAGTGTGGCCAATCCACTTAACCTGCACATCTTTGGGTTGTGGGGGTGAAACCCACGCATTAACAGGGAGAATGTGCAAACTCCACGTGGACAGTGACCCAGGGCCGGGATTCGAACCCGGATCTTCAGCAGCGTAGTCACAGTGTTAACCACTGCGCCACGTGCCGCCCTTACTGCACCATTTTGAATAAGAACGGGGAATTAACCCTGGTGTCCTGCCAATATGTATCCCTCAATCAGCATCACAAAAACAAATTACCTGGACATTTTCATATTACTGTTTGTGGGAGTTTGCGGAGTGCAAATTAGCTGCCGTGTTTTCCATATTACAACACTGACTATACTCCAGAAGGTACTTCATTGGGTATTAAGCACTTTGAGAAATCCAGTGGTCGTGAAAAGTGCTCTGCTATCTCCATGCACGTCTTTAGTTCTATCTCGCTTTGCAATGATTAGCATGTGAATACACAGTGGAAGACTTTCAAATAACAAGCTTAAGTTAGGTAAAAACAATTTACAAAAATCTCCTAAAATTAATTCATCTCCAAAAGGCAAGTAATTATTCTGCAAGTATGAAATAATAATGGAGCATCGAATTAAGAAAAATTCAGATTTCTCGCCGAATTGTAATTTCAGCCTGTTATGGGTGCCCACCCTTTTCCCCAAAACACACATTTGATAGTATTCAGCCATTAGTCTGCCAGAATAAAAGTCTGCCACGGCTAAGAAATGGCAGTCTTTGAGCAGACTGTTGCAAACCCATAAAACAAGAGCAGCTATTGTCATTATACAGCATGACTAAAAGGAAGTATGTTACTCCTTGTGGCATTACATCATCTCCCACAACAGCGCAAGCTTAAATCCTTGTCACCAACAAGCTTTAACCTACAACTGTCTGCAAAACCACAGCAACATCAGCAATTGCATTTTCATTCTCGCATTTCACATTCACAATCAAAGCTTTTCAGCAGCCGATACACAGTGGCGGCTAACAAAACTCCCACTGAGGTGATGAAATTAAGAGCAACTACTGCTTTTTCTATACTGCTGAAAGTGGCACATCATTTGGAAAAATTACATTTTGAAGACTTCACAGAACACTGAAGAATATCTTGTACTGTACATCACAGCTTCTTACAGCAGATTAATAGATACATTTCAAAAGAACTAAACCTATTATTCATTATGTTTGTTGAATATATTAGAAGAAATGACTAGCTGTAAATATTTCAGGCACAGTACAAAGATGAAATTCATTCTCGTGTTTGTATTTTAAAATAATAGACCAGATGAACCACAATTAATGGTGGAAATGTTAGACGAGGACATACATTTTAAGAATTGCTTTAAGGATTAGTATGTTTTGTAGACTGAATTTTCTTCCCCCTTTGCTAAACAGAAAGCAGGAAAATGTCTTTACATTTATCCTGACATTTCCCACTAAGGGGGGGGGGGGGGGGGGGGGAAAGCTTAATGCAAGAAAATCACAGTGCCAACAAGGTTAGGCAAAATATGGTTAAATAGCAAAGAACATGCCTTAACAGGACAGAGGACCCTCTCCTAAACCTTTCAACTGTTCTGAATAGGCATTACTGTAAATTTATAACATCTTAAAATTGTTTGCAACAATATTCTCACCCAGAGATTGTGGAACACTGCAACATCTATTTATTCTTCCCCCTCCCTCCCCACATTGTGTTAAGTCATTATACAATCAATCTCTGGCATTAAGATTCAGCATACCTAGCTGAAATGAAGTCTCCACCCTTCACTATTTTGATCTTCCTTTTTTTAAAAAAAAGGTTCCACAGCAGTACACATTTTCAACAAACTTCTGCTATCTGGTGCACCATTTAAATTACATCTAGCAGATTATCCAAACCCATACATGTGACAAACTCTAGGGTCTACAGTGCCAGCAGTAAGAGTTTTAAGTAAGCAGTAAGTTCAAAAGCAGCATACATAAATATTTTGCACTTTGGTTTCTCCAGACACCGGACTGGGGACAAATGGAAATGACTAGATTCCAACCTGGCACTGCAGAGGTGCCAGGGACAGTGCCGTGGGACTGCTCTGCCATGCCCCTGACTTCCCAGGGCCTACAATGTCCACGGAACCCTCTGGCGTGGTCAGCCCATCTGGCTGTGAACCAGATAACATCTGCACGGGCCAGGAGCATCACACACTGTTCGACGCCTGCCGTAAATTCAGTTTTGGGGCTCTCCCGCTATTCTCTTGATATAGTGGGATTTGTGCAGGGCACAACGTGGCTGGAGAATTGCCCCAAACGTGTTTAGGATAGATTTGCAGTGTTAGTTGTGTAGAGTTAACACTAGTTTTTTTAAGTCTCAACAAGAAACAATCAATCACTACTATGTTAATGCTTGCCACAGTGCCATGGTGAATGAGCTGAAAATTAAATGTATATAGCTCAGGGAAGCTCAAATTTCTTGGGAGTTGCTAGCATTTAAGAGATAAATCTATTGGCAAGAGTTGAGGCATCACGGTGGTAGTGGTTAGCACTGCTGCCTCAGCGCCAGGTACCCAGATTCAATTGACTTGTCTGTGTGGAGTTTGCACTTTCTCCCCGTATCTGTGAGGGTTTCCTCCGGGTGCTCAGGTTTTCTCCCACAGTCCAAAGGTGGATTGGCCATGCTAAATTGCCCCTTAATGTCCATTAAGATGTGCAGGTTAGGTGGGGTTACGGGGAAGTTGGCCAGGAAGGATGCTCTTTCAGAGAGTCAATGCAGACTTGATGGGCCAAATGACCTCCTTCTGGACTGCAGGAATTCTATGGTTCTATCACAAATTGGAACAAGTAACATTAATGACACTTCATTACATCCATGCTTCTAAATGCCAAACCTACAAACAGCCTTTCTTGGTAGGGTGGGAGGCGCAATAAAATTGGTTTGTTGGAATTTTGTCCCAATTAAATAGTGATCCTCTGCTCATTCTGTGCCATCAGAACAAAGGACGAATTAAGCAAAGAGAAGAGAGAAGTCAATAAATTATCTATTTAAATTTGTATTTGGCAATTACCTTAAAATGCATAGTTTGAGTTAGGAACAGCCAACACCTTATTTTACATTCCTAGTGTGTAACTCAGCTTATAAAAGTATTGTTCTGACATCAAATTGTGTCAAATAGTTAGTTTGTCTTTTGTTTGATTTAACTGCTTAAATGTATAGATTAAAATGCACACCTGAAGTTCTTTAAAGCCACCTGTCAGGTATGTACAATACACAAGTATTATGAGACAATGAAGATGCACAAGTGCAAGGTTTTCTTAATGAAGTAGATACTGGCATCTTCTTTTATGTTATAGAATTGTGATAAATCTAAGTGACCCACCATGTATAATGAATATTTACTCTGAAAAGAATAGGGATTGTTCATAATAAACTTATTTTTATCTGAACCAAATTGCTATCTGAATTTAATTGAAACAATCATATAATCCCTCTTTGCAGAATGGAGGCCATTCAGCCCATCAGATCTGCACTGACCCTCTGAAAGAGCACCCTACCTAGGCCTGCTCCCCTGCCCTATCCTCACAACCCCACCTAACTAGCATATTAAGGGGCAATTCAGCATACCTGGAAAGCTAAGAGAATAGAAAAAGAAAATTTGCAACATTACACTTAATGACTATCCCTTTTCCTCCTATGTTCCTACAAATCACATCATGACTATCCCTTTTCCTCCTATGTTCCTACAAATCACATCATGAGATTCAGCCTAATTTCTTGGAAATTGATCAAACGGAGCCAATAAGCACAAACACAGCAGAAAACACGAATCTATATGACTTGTAAACAGAAATTTGTTCTGCATTTGTATAACAAAACATAATTGGATGCTTAAACTAAGTGTCCAAAAACAATCCAATATAAAAATGAGAACTGTTCACTAATTTGGTTTTGAAGACTTGAGCCAACTTTAGAAGTTCATTCAACTTCAGTCAATGATTTCTAATAATTTAGATAAGCCAAAACTACAAGCAATTAACTCTTTGCACATAGCCCTGTATTAAAAATCTCAAAAGTGTCCAGCGACCATTGATTAAGGGGGGAAAAAAACCTTCTAAATTACAGTCCAGATGATTCATATGCCTTATTCTGCACATGATGATTTCTCCATCTGAGCTGGATTGGTTACTACCACAACGGCTCCCAAGAAAAACTAATAGTCTAGAAGTGGGTTGCGGTTCTTCTTTCAGTTGTGGGATACTTGTTGTGCTCCGACAGACCCAAAACAGTTGAATCAAAGATGTGCCCCAGGTGAGACAGGACAGAAAATATAAATACATAACTACATTTTTAAAAAATGGACAAGGCTCACTAGCCATGACCCATACCAGAGGAATTTCTAAACTTCAGAGAAAAACCAGCAGTTGCGTATCGATTGCCCCCTCTGGAGCTGCACAAATCATCTTTGCACTTCTGAAGAACTCTGGCCACCCAAGAGTTGTGTCCCCAAGGGCAATGGCAGCTGTTTGTGACTATCCACTGTGATGCTACTGGCCGACCATTACGTGCTCCAAAACACGGTTTCAACCAGAGGCCACAAGACCATAAAATTCGGCCCATCGAGTCTGTTCCGCCATTAGATCATTCAGATAGCAATATGTTCCTCACCCAAAATCTCCTGTCTTCTCCCCATTACTCTGATCCCTCATTGATCAAGAAATCTCCTTATTCATCAAGAACACCAGATGTGGACTTCCGGTTGCGGCGATGACCAGCTGAGTCGCACGTTTCGGCACCTCCCGTTTTAACGGACTTTTGGGCTCTTATCGGGAGCCCCAACGGAAATTTTTCACGGCCAAACTCAGTGTGAGGCGATAAAGGAAGGAGTCCCCCCCGGGTGTGGATGGAAAGAAGCGATAGTAGTGGCCAGATTGCAGAGGATCCTCTGGAGCAGCGGCAAAGGAGAAGGGAGTAGCAAGATGGCGGCTGAGGGAGCCCAGGTATGGGGCCCGGAACAGCAGGAGTTCCTCCGGTAATGTGTGGAGGAGCTCAAGGAGGAGGTGCTGGCGCCGATGTTGCTGGCGATTGAGGGATTGAAGGAGACGCAAAAGACCCAGGAGATGGAGCTCCGTGGAGTGAAGGCAAAGGCAGCAGAGAATGAAGACGAGATACAGGGCTTGGTGGTGAAGACGGAGACGCACGAGGCACTACACAAGAGGTGTATAGAAAGGCTGGAAGCCCTGGAAAATAGCTCGAGGAGGAAGAATTTAAGGATTTCGGGTCTTCCCAAAGGGTCAGAGGGAGCGGATGTTGGGGCGTATGTGAGTACGATGCTCCATACTTTAATGGGAGCTGAGGCCCCGACAGGCCCCCTGGAAGTGGAGGGTGCATACCGGGTCCTCGTGAGAAGACCGAAGGCAGGGGAAATACCGCGAGCAATAGTGGTGAGGTTCCACCGCTACAAAGACAGAGAGATGGTCCTGAGATGGGCTAAGAAGACATGGAGTAGCAGGTGGGAGAACACGGTGATCCGCGTGTATCAAGATTGGAGTGCGGAGGTGGCGAGAAGGAGGGCGAGTTTCAATCGGGCCAAAGCGGTGCTCCACAGGACAAAAGTGAAATTTGGAATGTTGCAGCCGGCAAGACTGTGGGTTACACACCAGGGCAAACACCACTACTTCGAGACGGCGGAGGAGGCGTGGGCATTTATTCAAGAAGAGAAGTTGGACTAGATTTGAGGAATGGATGTTTGGAAAAAGGAGTGAGGTGGCGGCAACGAATTGTAAAGAGGGGAGAGGGGGAGGGCTTATCTGTAAAAATATTGGACGGGAGAATTTTTTCTCCCCCACCCCCAGAGGGGGGGGGAAAGAGAGAGAGACAGACACGAAGAAAGGTGGGCGCCGGTGGGGAAGGGGAGAGGGAACTGCACCATTAGGGGCGGGGCCGAGAGGGAAGCGCGGGCTTTTCTCCCGCGCTACGGAAATTGTGGCGGGAAAAGTGGGCGCAGGAAGGAAGGGGGCCCCACACGCAGGGAGGCCAAGGGTAAACTGGGGAAGCCGAGGTCAGCCAGAGTTTGCTGACTCCCGGAAGCAATATGGGGGGAGCAATCAAGCTATAAGGAAATCTAGCGGGGGGGGGGGGGGGGCTGCTGCTGAGGGTAAGGGGGAGCTGATATGGGATGGTCAGGACGGGAGGGCGCCGTCTGGGGGACAAACGGGTGCGTGGGACCCGGGTGAGGAGCTGGTTTAAAAAGGGGATGGCTAGTCAACAGGTAGCAGTCAACGGAGCTATGTTTCAGTACAACTGCCTGTCCCTCACTCACAATATGAACTGCTGGATCATTGGAACTGGTGCCTTCAAGACTAATTAAACTCTACAGAGGGCGGCATGCGCACAGTGGTTAGCACTGGGATTGTAGCGCTGAGGACCCGGGTTCGAATCCCGGCCCTGGGTCACTATCCGTGTGGAGTTTGCACATTCTCCCCATGTCTGCGTGAGTTTCACCCCTACAACCCAAAGATGTACAGGTTAGGTGGGTTGGCCACGTTAAATTGCCCCTTAATTGGAAAAAATAATTGGGTACTCTAAAACTTTTTTAAAAAATTAAACTCTACAGGCCTTCTCCCCTTGTGGAAGCCTCACTTCTTTTGATTTGATTTATTGTCACATGTACTGAAGTACAGTGAAAAGTATTTTTCTGCGGCCGAGGAAGCGCACACAGTACGTACATCGTAGGCAAAAGAATAATCAACAGATTATTATGGATGTCGGATCACCCTGCAACTGGCAACCAACCTACCCTCTGAAGAAACATTCCATTTTGATTCTGGACTTGCATAAAACCGTAACTTATACTGTTATTGTGGCCTGGTCCCTGAACCTCTTCTCCACCTTTTACTGTACGAGTGCAAAAGGGTGGACTTTGGGAAATCCCTTTCCTGTGTTGTGTGTGTGAAATAAAGCAACCCTTTTAGTGGATTGGCCACACTAAATTGCCCCTTAATTGGGAACTGGCATTCATATAGCACCTTTCATGAGCTCAGGATTTCATGTTTTTTGTCAGGCAGGAACTATGGAAGCTATGAGGTACTTCTGAACAGACAATTGCTGACATGAGCCAAAACACAACATGCTAGCTGGCTAAAGCTTGGTCAGAGGTTGGTTTGAAGGAGGGTTTTAATGGAGAAGAGAAAAAGTCAGATTTAAGGAAATAATTCCAGAGTTTAGTGCCTACATGGCTAAAGATGAAGCAACCAATGGTAGGAGGGTGCACAAGTGTTCAAAGTTAGAGGAATGTGGGTCCTTGGAGGGAGAGGGAGGGATGAGGCCATGAAAGGATTTGAACACCAGGATGAGAATTCCAAATTGAGGCATTAGTTGACCAGATAGCAAGCCAGCCTATACAGGGCGTGATAAATTAGTTAGAAGATGACATTTTGGAGGAGTTCGTTTATGGAAGATGGATGTCAGGGGATCTGCCACAAAACATTGTAATAACTCAACCTGGATGCAACAGAAGCTTAGACAAGGGTCCAGTAGCAGATGAGACAAGATAGGGAAGGAGATGGCGCTGCTGTAGAAGTTGCAACATGGTATTTGCGATGGAGAGGATGTGGGTCAGAAACACCACGCTTCCAATGAAGATGCTGCGAGCACAATGGTTTGACATATTAAAACTCTGGCAGACAATAAGATAGATAATGGAAGTTCTGGATTATATACAAAAATCCAGATGTGCATGCTCACATAATATTTCACTCTTAAAAACAATGTCAAGCAGTAGTAGAAACAAGATGTTTAACTCTGGTTTGTGAAAAGGTTGAATGAAACTCATTCAAAAAAATGCTAGTGGCCAATTTGGGCATTGAACTAATAAGATCCATTCCATGGATGAGTTGCATGCTGGCATTCATTTTTTTCTAATGGGGAGTTTCAAGTTGTTGTCACTTTGGACCCATCTCAATGCAAGATAGCAGCAATGACCTTATCAAGTGCCTTGTATTTTGGATTGCAATAATTTGCTCAGTGATATGCTTTTTCAATTAAAAAAATTACTACCATGGTGTAATAATGTTGATTGCAGCAGAAGGATATTTCTATTCCACACACATTTAAGTATAAATATTGAAACTTCAATCGTGCAATGAAATCCCAGCACTACACAGCATCAGACTCTTGCTGTATAACATTTCAAATCTCTGGCTTTCACGGTCCAACACCCACTTCCTTTTCTCAGTATACATCTACAAATCATCCCAATTCTGTCAATTACATTAGTTGACGCTGGCACAAAAATTCATTAGCTGCCCGCTTAGAATTCTACAGCATCTCTTCATGCAATTTCATATATAAAAGCAAATCCCAGCAAAATTTCAATTACATTGACCACAAAGAAATGGCCAAATTGCACCTGTACATTTACCAGTATTTTTCAGCTTCTGGAATAACTATTTTGACACATTGATCAAAGATAAATACATAGCATACTAATGCAGCAAGATACACAAAATATTTGTGATATGAGGTTTCAAGTGCTATTCAAATAAAGAAAGGTTTCAGGTTTGATCGTTAGGGCTGTCTAATGTTGGCAGGTTCCATCAAGGTTAGAGATTCAACTAGCTCTGCGCCCTGGTTTGGGATGCGAATTTGGGAGAAAGGCAGTTTGCCTGCTCCTGAGCCTTACTCTTGACACCACCCTTTTCCCCCATCCACTAAGGGGCAGAAACCTTTGCATCAACATCAAGTGAGGGCAGTAGTGTGCTTGGCTGCAATGTTCCCAAGTTGGAATGGATTGTTGACAATCGATGATTGATGACACACCGTTTCAAGATTCAGTTGTAATTAATGCTCATTAATTCTACAACAAGATGTGTTCTTCTTCTGGTCTCTCAAGAACTTCAATTTAATAATAGCTAACTTGTAACTCAACCTTTCTATTCCATAGATTTTAAACCTTAGCAATGCTGACTTGTATACTTCAAAACCTCTTTTGATACATATTGAAGCTGAGCTGCTTCATACGTGACTTTGAAAGCAGGGTGCAAAAATAAAATCATGTCCAGTACATAAACTCAACAAACTGAATTTTCAGCTTAGTTATGTGGACTACGATCACCTACACACATTTATATGCACCCGAAATGGAGGAAGATATCCCCAAAAGAAAAAAGATAAAAGTTGGAGTGTTAGGAGATATGACTAAAGAAGTGATTCAACATATGTTTTTTTGTGATAGCCGAAGATGGGGGAAAGAATAAACAATTGGCTGGAATTTCAGAAGGCAGAGTCAAAACTATGGGAGGCCAGGGAAGAGATTGCTGGACCTTTGGCTTTGATTTTTATGTCATCATTGGCTACAGGAATAGTGCCAGAGGACTGGAGGACAGCAAATGTGGTCCCTTTGTTCAAAAAGGGGAGCAGAGACAACCCCGGCAACTATAGACCGGTGAGCCTCACGTCTGTAGTGGGTAAAGTCTTGGAGGGGATTATAAGGGACAAGATTTATAATCATCTAGATAGGAATGATATGATCAGGGATAGTCAGCATGGCTTTGTGAAGGGTAGGTCATGCCTCACAAACCTTATTGAGTTCTTTGAGAAGGTGACTGAACAGGTAGACGAGGGTAGAGCAGTTGATGTGGTGTATATGGATTTCAGCAAAGCGTTTGATAAGGTTCCCCACGGTAGGCTATTGCAAAAAATACGGAGGCTGGGGATTAAGGGTGATTTAGAGATGTGGATCAGAAATTGGCTAGCTGAAAGAAGACAGAGGGTGGTGGTTGATGGGAAATGTTCAGAATGGAGTACAGTCACAAGTGGAGTACCACAAGGATCTGTTCTGGGGCCGTTGCTGTTTGTCATTTTTATCAATGACCTAGAGGAAGGCACAGAAGGGTGGGTGAGTAAATTTGCAGATGATACTAAAGTCGGTGGTGTTGTCGATAGTGTGGAAGGATGTAGCAGGTTACAGAGGGATATAGATAAGCTGCAGAGCTGGGCTGAGAGGTGGCAAATGGGGTTTAATGTAGAGAAGTGTGAGGTGATTCACTTTGGAAGGAATAACAGGAATGCGGAATATTTGGCTAATGGTAAAGTTCTTGAAAGTGTGGCTGAGCAGAGGGATCTAGGTGTCCATGTACATAGATCCCTGAAAGTTGCCACCCAGGTTGATAGGGTTGTGAAGAAGGCCTATGGAGTGTTGGCCTTTATTGGTAGAGGGATTGAGTTCCGGAGTCGGGAGGTCATGTTGCAGCTGTACAGAACTCTGGTCCGGCCGCATTTGGAGTATTGCGTACAGTTCTGGTCACCGCATTATAGGAAGGACGTGGAGGCTTTGGAGCGGGTGCAGAGGAGATTTACCAGGATGTTGCCTGGTATGGAGGGAAAATCTTATGAGGAAAGGCTGACGGACTTGAGGTTGTTTTCGTTGGAGAGAAGAAGGTTAAGAGGAGACTTAATAGAGGCATACAAAATGATCAGGGGGTTGGATAGGGTGGACAGTGAGAGCCTTCTCCCGCGGATGGAAATGGCTGGCACGAGGGGACATAGCTTTAAACTGAGGGGTAATAGATATAGGACAGAGGTCAGAGGTAGGTTCTTTACGCAAAGAGTAGTGAGGCCGTGGAATGCCCTACCTGCTACAGTAGTGAACTCGCCAACATTGAGGGCATTTAAAAGTTTATTGGATAAACATATGGATGATAATGGCATAGTGTAGGTTAGATGGCTTTTGTTTCGGTGCAACATCATGGGCCGAAGGGCCTGTACTGCGCTGTATTGTTCTATGTTCTATGTAAAACAGTTAACGGTTTTGTCATTGGTGAAACTCAAGGAGGGAGCTGCATACTAAGTCAGAGTCGCGGGAATAAAGATCTTGGGGCAAAATACCAGAGTCAAATAAATTGTAACAGGATTAGTAATTTTAGATTTTCTCAGGCAGGGTCATTGGTCGAACACATTAACTGTTTCTCTCTTCACAGGTGTTGCCAGACCTGAGTATTTCCAGTGCTTTTTGGTTCTATTTTAGATTTCCAGTACCTGGAAAGTGTAAGAGGTTGGAGTTGAAGAGGAAGAAATGAGGAAGGCGTGGCAAAATCTCTGGCTGCAGAGGGAGGGAGGCACGGGCCAAGATAACAGATGTAGTGGGCGTGAAATCAGTTACCTTAATAGTAGTTCAGGTATGGAGTTTGAAGCTCCCCATCTTAACCAACAGAATACAGTACTGACGTTTTGTAAAGCGTGATACAGCCAAGTGAACAGATAGCAGGGAAGACGGAATTAAAGGCAGGAAATTAATTTTGCACTCCTGAAAAACTTGTGCCTTCCCAATATTCTTTTTTTTAAAAAAAATTTTAATTTTTTTTTTTTTTTAAAAAGAGTACCCAATTCTTTCTTTCCCCCCCCCCCCCACCCCCCCCTCAATTAAGGGACAATTTACCATGGCCAATCCACTTACCCTGCACATCTTTGTGTTGTGGGGTGAAACCCATGCAGACATGGTAAGAATGTGCAAACATCACGTGGACATTGACCTCGGGACCGGGATTGAACCCGGATCCTTGACGCCTTGATGTAGAAGTGCTAACCACTGTGCCGCCGTGCTGCCCTCGCCTTCCCAATATTCAATTGGTGAAAAATTACTCTTGGAAACTTGACATCAGACACCAGTCTGACAGCAAAGAATAGTCATGTCACTGAGTGAAATGGTGGCGGGGCAGAGCTGGGTTTCAGCAGTAAATAATTTGGAGCTGCTTTACCAATGATTAGGCTACTGACAATATCCAAATGAGTTAAGCAGGGGGTTTCCAGCAGGATCTTGGGGCACAGTAAAGGTGCCATGCTGTGCTGGGAAAATGATCAACTTTTGTAGATTTGCTGGTTGCATCAAGAGATAGCTCCACATTAAAGCCAAGAGGGATAATGTCAGTCAGAATCATAGGAGATTGGTGATTTCGCTCATGGAGAGTGTGAAACTGTGGGCAGAACCAAGAATGGAAGGATTCAAACAGAACTGTTTGAGAAGCATGAAGTTTTGACATGGTGAGGTAAGAGATGGTGTGGTAAGAGAACAGATAAATCAACAGTGGTTGACAGCAGTTTTTAAAGGGAATAGATGGCATTGTCTGAACGGAGGGAACATTTCCTTTTTTTAAATTTTTCCAATTAAGGGGAAATTTAGCATGGCCAATCCACCTACCCTGTACATCTTTTGGTTGTGGGGGTGAGACCTACACAGACACGGGGAGAATGTGCAAATTCTACACCGACAGTGACCTCGGTTCGATCCCAGACCCCGGTGCCGCGAGGCTGTAGTGCTAACCACTGCACCACCGTGCCGCTCGAGAGGGAACATTTCTAATGTGAGCAAACAGTGGATCATGGAAAGGTAACTTAATGGTCAGGAGTTAGATGCAGAGTAGTTAAATGACAAGTGATGAACTTGGATATAGTGTAAGAAAACTAGTGAAAGAGATTGAGGCGAGACTGACTGAACGATTTGGAGGCGAGATAGGAAGCAAAGGAAGCAGAAGACGGCTGAAACAACTGTGAATTTAAGGAAATGAAAATTGCAGTTTCTTGCTCCAGAAACCCCAAGCAGTAACACAACTGTGACAAATTATTTGCAACAATATTACAGAACAGCCCATTATGATAAGTTACCTGTTTGTCCTACTGTAACTGCTAGTTATCAATTCAATCTCATCGATTGCTAATGGGTCTCAAAGGTTTACTAAGCTTTTGATTCTACTTTTCCCATCAAAATACACTTTTGAATAAAACATATTGCTTGCTGCAATGGATGGCAGCTTATTTCATAAGCCAATCAATTCTACTCGCGATTTAATAGTGAATTCAGTCATGTCCTAAACTTCAGCTTCACAAAAAAAGCTTTTCCAAACAGTTCATGCAACAGATTTGTAATTATTCCTGCCTTGCTGGTCTCAAATTCGCTCGACTGCTCTCAAATGCACCGATGGCAAACTATATGCAGCATCTCAAATGTGGTCTTCCAAACATCTTGAAGAAATTATTCAACATCATGGATTTTTAAGTATACTGCAAGTGTACACCTCAACTTGTGAATTAATAACTTCTCAGTGAATTTCAAGTTCTCAAATGGCTATTGGTAAAGGCAGTCTGTTACCAAATCATAGACTGGAAAAGAAACTGATCGTAGCCAGGTGGCTTAAGCTTCATGGAATTGGCCCTCACTCAAATAGGAAGGGAAAGGGTGGCCACGGCATTTGATTTTGACGACACAGTAAAATTCACTTTGGATGTGAAGAGAACAGAATCATGCTTCCTCCTCCCTAAACTGTTAAACTTCCCCCAGCCATTCCCCACATCCCTCAATTCCGAGACTCCAAAATCTGTCTTATCCATTAAAGGGCAGCACGGTAGCATTGTGGATAGCACAATTGCTTCACAGCTCCAGGGTCCCAGGTTCAATTCCGGCTTGGGTCACTGTCTGTGCGGAGTCTGCACATCCTCCCAGTGTGTGCGCGGGTTTCCTCCGGGTGCTCCGGTTTCCTCCCACAGTCCAAAGATGTGCAGGTTAGGTGGATTGGCCATGATAAATTGCCCTTAGTGTCCAAAATTGCCCTTAGTGTTGGGTGGGGTTACTGGGTTATGGGGACAGGGTGGAGGTGTTGACCTTGGGTAGGGTGCTCTTTCCAAGAGCCAGTGCAGACTCGATGGGCTGAATGGCCTCCTTCTGCACTGTAAATTCTATGATGATATTCAATGATGAAGTGCCCATACTTACTGGGGTACAGAATTTCAAAGATTCGACTTCTGGTGGTGGCTGTGTGGTGAGCAGTTGCACATGTGGTGGCTCACACCAGGGTACTTTGTTTCTGGCCCTTTTCACCTGGTTTATGGGGCATATTTTGGAGGAAATTGGTGCAGTTTGATGGAATAAGATCCTCTTGTATGAGTAATAGCCAGTAAATATAACTCAAGGCAGTCAAGAAGCTAACCAACCAGTCGTCAGACTCAGAAGCTCCTCGAGCCTCAGCAGGGAGGGGGGGGGGGGGGGGGGGGTTTCATGGTGGAGGCTTCTGCTGTGTCGTTGGTACCTCAGTGGTCAACTGAGATGTTGGTTAGCTTCTTGACTGACGGATTTAAGAAGCAGCGGCAGGTGTTCGCTGAGGATCTGAAGAAGACAATGGAGGAGCTTTGGCCCCAATTTGAGGGGCCATGGACAAGATGGATTGGTGGTTAGAGGCACAAGGGGCAATGATATAGAAGGTAGCGCTCTCTGACCATAGTGATAAGATTGTCTCTCTGGAGGCAGAGATGGTGTTGTGGCTGAGGAGAGTAGAGAGCTAAAGGCCAAGATTGACAATCTGGAGGGCTCAGACTCCACAAACTATATGTCCAAGATGTTCCAAACGTTGGTGGGGTGGGGTAGACCGTCTTTCCGAGACCCCCCCCCCCCGAGTTGGGCCTAGCCCATCAGTTGCTGAGGCAGAAGCCTGGATCTGGGTAGCCACCACAGGCGATTGTCAGGTTTTATCGATACCTGGATCAGGAGCGGGTCCAGAGATGGGCGAAGGACCATCGAGACTGCTAAGGTTGATGCCATCAGAATATACCAAGATGCTGAGCAGAGCTGGCGAGAAGGCATGCAGCATTTAATAATGCCAAGGCTACGCTGTACAAGAGCAACATGAAGTTTGGCATAGTGTACCCGGCTTGTCTTCAGGTTACTTTTCCGGCATATCTTTGGGTGGCTTTCAAGGACTTAAACGTGCTGGAAGATGCAAATGAGTTTGTCAAGAAGAACTGACTGGGGGTGAAGTAAAATGCTTAAGGACTATGATGTTTGTTGGGACTTCCAGTGGCAGCCATGGAGTGAGTTGTCGCATATTTGGTGGCTCCCGCTCAAGGTGGATTTTTTCGGTCTTTCCCTGCCAGAGGGTTGTAGTATTTGAGGGCAAAAGGTGCAGAGTGCCCAGGGCACTGAGGAGGAGGCCGCAGGTGGGAGAACTGCATCACTTTTTGGATAAGGAAAAGATCTTACGATGGGTGAGGCAGACAAAAAGTGTCCCTGGGGAGGAAGTGAGCTGCAGGTCTACCAAGACCTAGGATCAGAGGTGGAGAAGAGGGAGGCAGGGTGCAACCGGATAAAAGCTGCCAAATGATTTGTTTCAGAACCTCCCGATCTTTGTCTGCAACTCATTCTTTACAAAGGTTAATGGGCTGATCTCCAGGTTTGTGTGGGTGGGGAAGACCCCGTGGGCACAGTGGGCTTTTTTGAAGCGGGGGGGGGGGGGCATTGCCAAATATGATACATTACTGGGCGAACTTTGAAATGGTGGTGGTGGGGTGGGGGTGGGGGGGGGTAGAGGCGGGGTCGTGTAGGGGAACGGTTTTGAGGGCTCGGTTGTTGCCGCCTTTACTGTTCTCGCTGGCCAGCTACTCCGCAAGCCTCGTGATGTTAGCCCCAACGGCGTGGGGGCAGCATTTAGGGCTGGAGGGTGCCTCAGTGTGGTCACTGATTTGCAATAGCCATAGGTTTGCACTGGCGAGGCTGGATGCGAGCTTTAGGGGGTGGTGGCAGGTTTTTGGGTCCGGAGGACTTGGAGGAAGTGTACAAGTAGCCCAGGGGGAGGGCAGCACGGTGGTGCAGTGGTTAGCACTGCTGCCGCACAGGGCCGAGGTCCCAGGTTTGATCCCTGCTCTGGGTCACTGTCCATGTGGAGTTTGCACATTCTCCCCATGTTTGCGTGGGTTTCGCCCCCACAACCCAAAAGATGTGCAGGGTAGGTGGATTGGCCATGGTAAATTGCCCCTTAATTGGAAAAAATGTAGTATAAAAAACAAGTTACCCAGGGGGAATGGCTTTAGGTATGTGCAGGTTCGAGACTTGGTGAGGAAAGAGGTGCCGCCCTTTCCCGGTCTGCCATTTGGGGTTGCAGGTGCTCACGGATAAGAGGTTTTCTGAGCATGTACCCTCTGCCATTGGAGAGTACATTGTGTTGAATAACAATGAGACAGTGTCACCTTCCATGCTCTGTGGAGTCCTGAAGTGGGTTCTTGAGGGGGGAGGGGGAAAGAGAATAATCTCTTATAAAGCGCGTAGGGATAAATCTTGGAAAGTGGAGAGGCAGAGGCTGGTGGACTCCATTCTCGAGATGGACCACCAGTACTCGATCACCCTGACACCAGAGTTATTGGCAGAGAGAAATTGGAAATGAATTTTGAGTTGTCAATGGATAAGGTGGTGAGCCAGTTGTGAAGCTCACGGGCACTTTTTAGCAATATGGGGAGAAGACCAGTCATCTGTGAGCTTACCAGCTGCGATGGCAAGCTGCCACCTGGGAGATGGTGCAGGTTAGGGCTTCGGGGTGGCAGGTTGGTTTCTGCCCCCAGAGAAAGCTAATGAGGTGTTTGAGGCCACAAACATGGGTTTAATGAGTCAGAGCCCCTGGATGGGTTGACCTTTCCAGAGGTGAAGCAGGAAACAATGATAGGACCGGAAGAGATCATGAGCTGCATTTGGTTAATGCAGATGGTCAAAGCACCGGGTCTGGATGGATTCCCCATTGAATTTTTCAAACAGTTTGCTGGTCAGTTAATCCCACTTCTGCTGGATATGTTTTTTAAAAAATATATATTTTATTGAAATTATTTTTCCCTGAGCAACATTTTTCCCCCTTACAAAACAAGCGAAACGATAACAATAACAAAACAGAAATGTTTTAACTTTTTAACAATAATAATAATATACAAGTAACAAAACCTCGTACTCTATTGACCTATACTCAACTAAGCCTCCTTCTCCCCCCCCCCCCCCCCCCCCCCCGGGTTGCTGCTGCTGGTCATCTGTCTTCCCTCTAACGTTCCCCTAGGTAGTCGAGAAATGGCTGCCACCGCCTGGTGAACCCTTGAGCCGATCCTCTCAGGGCAAACTTCATCTGCTCCAGTTTAATAAACCCCCGCCATAGTCCGGGGGGTTTCGCCTCCTTCCACATGAGTAGGGTCCTGCGCCAGGCTACGAGGGACGCAAAGGCCACGACATCGGCCTCTTTCGCCTCCTGCACTCCCGGCTCTTCCGCAACTCCAAATAGAGCTAACCCCCAGCCTGGTTTGACCCGGGCCTTCACCACCTGCAAAATCACTCCCGTCACTCCCTTCCAATACCCTTCCAGTGCCGGGCAAGCCCAAAACATGTGCATGGTTTGCCGGGCTCCCGCCACACCTCCCACATTTGTCCTCCACTCCGAAGAACCTGCTCAATCTTGCCCCCGTTATGTGTGCTCTATGTAGCACCTTAAATTGAATCAGGCTAAGCCTGGCGCATGAGGAAGAGGAATTTACCCTGCTCTGCTGGATATGTTTAATAATTCCATGTCCCGGAGGGTGTTGTTGGCCACGCTGGTGCAGGTGTCAATTTCCTTGATCCTGACGGACAAGGTTCCCATGGAATGTGTGTTGTATCGGCCTATTTTGGTGTTAAACGTTGATGCTAAGGTGTTGGCAATGCGTTTGGAGCCCTGCCTACCTGGGGT